>NW_021703766.1:41649309-41812403 GCF_005190385.1 Monodon monoceros
CACTCTCACCTAGCTGCCTCGTGATGGCCTGACATGCATCCCCCAGAAAAACTACAGGAGTTCTCTAAAAAGGAATTGAATGCCTCAAAACTTCCATAACCTGTCATTTAGAGGTGTACCCATTAAACATCTAAACAGTGGCTTCTGAGACAAATAATGTATGATATCACTTACATGTGGACTCAAAAAAATACAACAAACTAGCAAATAAAACCAAAAACAAGGGCTTCCCTGGTGGCACAGTGGTTGAGAGTCCACCTGCCGATGCAGGGGACTCGGGTTCGTGCCCCGGTCCGGGAAGATCCCACATGCCGCGGAGCGGCTGGGCCCGTGAGCCATGGCCGCTGAGCCTGCGCGTCCGGAGCCTGTGCTCCGCAACGGGAGAGGCCACAACAGTGAGAGGCCCGCGTACCACAAAAAAAAAAAAAAAAAAAAAGATATAGAGGACAAACTAGTGGTTGCCATGGGGGTGGGGAGGGGCAGTACAGGGATGCGGAATGGGAGGCAGAAACTATTGGGTGTAAGGTAGGCTCGAGGATACACTGTACCACGTGGGGAATATAGCCAGTATTTTATAATAACTGTAAATGGAAAGTAAGCTTTAAAAATTGTACAAAAAAATAAAAATGTTTTAAATAAATAAATGAGTGGCTTCCCACCCGATCACCATAAGGGAAGTCCTTCAGTCAGCGAGTCCACTGTAAACACAAAGGCCCCATCACAGAGATGATTTATGATCTCGTTCTTACATATGCTCCAACGGTCACCATACTCTGATGAAAGCCTCCAACATGAAAGACTCACTCTAAGATAAGCAAACAAAATCATGACCAAGAGGCAAGGGGCATCTTCATACTATGGAACTGACAGTACAGCAAGGGCTATACATAGTCAAACGAGGCACCACCAGGACATAGCAGGCCTACCTTACAATGGTAGGCCTGTAAAAGTCACAACAGGGACCTCCATCCTGCATGGAGGACATAAAAGCAACTCAGGAAAAGAACTTTAAAATATCTCTAAGTACTTGCCCTGTGAGATAAATCTTCATTTATCATAGCTGGAAATTAATAGATAATGTCTACAACAGATGAATCAAGATTGATGATGTAAGCATATTATTTAGAGACAAAGATAACCACCAGGAGAAACAGCTAAAAAGAGTTAGAAGTGGAGGCCTCCATAGGTCCATGGCTGGGGAGAGGTAGGCTAGGAATAACTGCTATGTATAATAAGCCTTTCTGCATGATTTGATGGTTTAAACTTATGCACGTATTAGTGGTACTTTGATTTTAAAAACACGGTTGTTTTTCAAAGAAAATGACTGGAAGGTTTTTTCTCATGTAGCATTGTTTCATTCTGGAATTTTCCGATTAAGCTTTTGGCTAAACACATATACATGATAATGATAATTATTCAGGAAATTGGGAGATTTGTAAAAACATTGTGTGCCATTAGAGTAACCAAGCTCAGCTCTAACACATCTTGGCTCTTCAGGATAATTAGACCACACTGGAGGCCCAGATGGGGTGAATGAGAAAGCCATGGGTGTCTGCCATAGAGAACTACTCAACTGGCAACTGAAATTTGCATGTTAACTTAGTACACAAGCTTTCTCACTGCTGTCCTGAGATAGTTGCTCCTCCTAAACGATCCTATTCAACCTGTACTAAGTCCTTTGTGCTGTCACATTGTGGTGAAATTGCCTATTTACATATGCACATTTTACCCTAGTCTGTAAGTTGTGCTGAGAGCAGGGACTATATGTGCCTTTCCACCACTGCATTCTTAGCACCAACTCAGGACCTTGCACAGAGTAGACATACAAAACCTCTCTGTCAGATGAACTAATAGATTTTTTCTTTTTTTTTGTATTTTGTGAATTTACAACAAAGATACAGTAGGAGGTGACTTTTTAAAAAACGGAAGCTATAGAAGGAACTACTTGTAGTTTTGAAGATTCTATTTTAATACATGAAGGCTTAAAATGAGTTGTGTAGGACATCAATTAACTGCACCTATGTTCTATGTTTGTTTGTTTTTATAAATTTATTTATTTAATTTATTTATTATTTTTGGTTGCGTTGGGTCTTTGTTGCTGCACGCAGGCTTTCTCTAGTTGCAGCAAGCAGGGGCTACTCTTTGTTGTGGTGCACAGGCTTCTCATTGCAGTGGCTTCTCTTGTTGTGGATCATGGGCTCTAGGCGCGAGGGCTTCAGTAGTTGTGGCGCGCGGGCTTCAGTAGTTATGGCACGCAGGCTTCAGAAGCTGTGGCGCGCGGGCTTCAGAAGTGTGGCTCACGGGCTCTAGAGCACAGGCTCAGTAGTTGTGGCACACGGGCTTAGTTGCTCCATGGCATGTGAGATCTTCCCAGACCAGGGTTTGAACCCGTGTCCCCTGCATTGGCAGGCGGATTCCTAAGCACTGAGCCACCAGGGAAGCCCCTATGTTTGGCTTTTTTTTTTTTTTTTTTACATCTTTATTAGAGTATAATTGTTTTACAATGGTGTGTTAGTTTCTGCTTTATAACAAAGTGAATGAGTTATACATATACATATGTTCCCATATCTCTTCCCTCTTGCATCTCCGACGTGCCACAGAGCAACTAAACCCGTGCGCCCCAACTACTGAGCCTGTGCTCTAGAGCCCGCGAGCCACAACTACTGAGCCCACATGCCACAACTACTGAAGCCCACGTGCCTAGAGTCCATGCCTAGAGTCCCAAATGTAATGTAAAGAGTAGCCACCACTTTCTGCAACTAGAGAAAGCCTGCACGCAGCAACGAAGACCCAACGCAGCCAAAAATAAATAAATAAAATGAACAAATTTATTTTTAAAAAAATTATGAGATGCAAAGAAGCAGAGAAATGTGATCCATAGTCAAGAGAAAGAAAAATCAATACATACAGATCCTCATATGACCCAGATGCTGGAATAAGCAGGAAAGAACTTTCAAATAACTATCACAATTATGTTAAAGAAATCAGAGCATAAGTTGGACAGAGTGGATAAGAAGATGCAAATTTTGAACAGAAAAATACACTTTCTTTTTTTTTTAATTTTTTTTTTTTGGCTGCGTTGGTTCTTCATTGCTGCATGTGGGCTTCCTCTAGTTGTGGTGAGAAGGGGCTACTCTTTGTTGCAGTGCGCAGGCTTCTCACTGCGGTGGCTTTTCTTGTTGCAGAGCATGGGCTCTAGGCACGTGGGCTTCAGTAGTTGCAGCACGTGGTGTTCAGTAGTTGCGGCTCACGGGCTCTAGAGCACAGGCTCAGTAGTTGTGGTGCACGGGCTTAGTTGCTCCACAGTATGTGGGATCTTCCCAGACCAGGGCTTGAACCCATGTTCCCTGCGTTGGCAGGTGGATTCTTAACCACTGCAACACCAGGGAAGCCCAGAAAAATACACTTTCTTAAGAAGATCCAAATGGACATTCTAGAACTGAAGAAATATAATACTGGATGGGATGAATAATTGATTGGGACCAGCAGAAGAAAGGACCTGTGAGCCAAAAAACAGGCCAATAGAAATTACCCAAAATGAAACAAAGAGGAAAAAAAAAAAGGAAATAGAACAGACCATGAGAGACATGTAGTAAAAAGCTAATTCAGTCTAGACTACAGTAAGTTGTGGATGTATTTTATAATTTCTAGGGCAACCACTAGTATAAATGCAAAAAGGTAGAGCTAAATTTCCAATAGAGGAGGAAAAAATGGAATAATAAAAATTATTTGATTAATACAAAAGAAAGCGGAAAAGAAAATACAAACAAAAAGTAGAACAAAGGAAAACAAATAGCAAAATGGTAAACTTAAACATAATCATATCAATAATTATATTAATTATAAACGGACTGAATGTTCCAAGTAAAAGTTAGGACTTGTCAAACTGAATGTAAACAGAACATTGTTATATGCTATTACAAAGTACACATTATAAATAAAAGGATACAGATAGGTGAAAGTAAAAGGACTAAAAATATATGCCAAGCAACACTAGTCATGAGAAAGCAGTTATAGCTTTATTAGTATCAGGTAAAGCACCTTACAGAAAGACATTTCATAGTGATAAAAGGGTTGCTTCATCAGGAGAGAGTAACAATCCAAAGCACATGCACTTCATAACATAAATGAAGCAAAAACTGATAGATATAAAAAGAAAAATAGATTAATCTGTAATCACAGAGACTTTTAACATACCCCTCTCAGTAACTGACAGATCAAACAGACCAAAAAAATCAAAATATTTGAAGAACATTATCAACCAACTTGACTTAGCATTTATAGAATACTAAACCCAGTAACTGCAGAATACACATTCTTTTCAATTGCATATGGAACATTCATCAAGATGTCGGGCTGTAAAACAAGTCTCAGGAAATTCAAAGCATTGCATGCAGAGCATAATCTCTGACCATGATGGAAATAAATGAAAAATTATTAATGAAAGACATCTAGAATATTCTCCAAAGTCTGGAATTATGCCACATACTTGGAAATAATTTATGGGTCAAAGAAGAAGTCACAGCAGGAAATTAGAAAATGTTTCTAACAGAATAATAATAAAAACAATACATATTAAATTGTGTGGGATGCAGCTAAAGTAGTTGTTAGAAGGAAATTTACAGGTTTAAATGCTTATACAAAAAAGAAGTTTAACATCTATAATTTAAGCTTCTACCTTAAGAAGTTGAGAAAAGAAGAGCAAATTAAACCCAAAATAAGTGGAAGAAATAGTGAAGATAACAGCAGAAGTCAATGAAATGGAAAACAAACAATAGATAAAATTAACAAAACCAAATCTAGTTCTTTGAAAAGATTAATAAAACTGATAAACCCTAGCAAGATTGATCAAGGGAAAACAGAAAGAAGACTCAAATTATAGGGGAAATATCACTACAGAGCCTACAAACATTAAATGCACATTAACAGGGTATTATGAATAAGTTTATGCCAATACAATTTCACAACTCAGATCAAATTCCTTAAAAAAAAAACTTAGTGAAGTTGACATAAGAAGAAATAGAAAATCTCAAAGGTTCTACTCTAGTCTATGAATGTAAAGTTTTATAGAAGAGAAACTTATTAAATCGGGGATCAAATTCACTAACACTTGCTAAAGTGAGATGTGATCACATAAAAAGACTTTAGGGAATTGTTGACTCTACCTAATTTTTACTTGACTCTACCTAATTTTTACTTGCAATCTACTGCAAGGAGTGAAGTTAGTGGACAGCTTTCAATCCAAGTCCTTGCTCTTCCTGGGTAGCCCAGGCCAATGACAGAGCACAGCAAGGGTCCTAGGGCCTGATAGTTTCTGCCTGATGTGGGTCTATTCTAAAGAGCAATCTTTGCTCAAGGACCCCCTGTTAGGTTGCCTGAGACTTTGTCAGATCTGCAAACTCTACCTGCTGAATCCTGCTTCCTCTCCCTTTTATCTTTCACAGGCATTACCTCCAATAAACCTCTTTCACTTATGTCTCAGAATCTACTTCTAAGGAGAACCAGCTGACACACATGCTGAGTTTAGAACTCAACCCTGTGGCTCCTCCAATGTATATAAAATGACTGACCCAATCATTTGCCTTTCTTTTTGCATCACTTAGGAAATGTATTTGACTGCTAGTTAAGAGAGACAAAATAACACTGACATGGGACTTCCCAGGCGGTCCAGTGGTTAAGACTCTGCTTCCACTGCAGGGGGCATGGGTACAACCCCTGTTGGGAACTAAGATGCCTCATGCTGTGCGGCATATATATATATATATAAAACACTGACACAAATAAGATAGTTGACAGTCCAGGCTGGTAAGGTGGCTTCACAGTGTCATAAAAGTCCCAGCCTTCTATCCAGCCAGACATGTGAATGAAGCCATCTTGGATCTGTTAGACCAGGCAAGTGGCCACCCAATGATCCTAGATGATGCTACATGAAATAGAATTACTTAGTCATGGCTTGCTCTAAATATTATGAAATATAACAAAATGGTAATTGTTTTAAATTATTGAATTTTAGGGACTTCCCTGGTAGCGCAGTAATCGAGAGTCCACCTTCCAATGCAGGGGACGCAGGTTCGATCCCTTGTCAGGGAACTAGATCCCACATGCACACCACAACTAAGAGTTCACATGCCACAACTAAGGAGAACACATGCTGCAACTAAAGGAGCCAGCGAGCCGCAACTATGGAGTCCGCCTGCTGCAACTAAGACCCGGCACAACCAAAATAAATAAATAAAATAAATAAATAAAGATATTAATAATAAATAAATAATTGAATTTTAGGGTGGTTTGTTATACAGCAATAGATAACCAGAGCACGTCTCCTAACTAATACAGAAAGAAAAAATTAACATAAAATCTTATATCTAATACCTTGATACAATAGCATTTTGAAGTTATTACTTTCCTGCTTTATTTTCATATGCTGCCTGTTTTTTTCCTTTAAAAAAGTCTTTATACTCATACAATTTTGTATTTAGCTTTTTAACTTAAATATTCTCTTATGTATAACTGATTCACTTTACTGTACACCTAAAACTAACACAATATTGTAAATCAACTATACTGCAATAAAACAAAATTATTCTCTTTTAAGCATGTGTCCGTTCGGCTATGTAACCTTAGCGTAATAGAATGATAATATGAGGAGACTTTTTTTTTTTTTTTTTGCGGTATGTGGGCCTCTTACTGTTCTGGCCTCTCCCGTTGCAGAGCACAGGCTCCGGACGCACAGGCTCAACGGCCATGGCTCACGGGCCTAGCCGCTCCACGGCATGTGGGATCTTCCCGGACCGGGGCACGAACCTGTGTCCCCTGCATTGTTAGGCGGACTCTCAACCACTGCGCCACCAGGGAAGCCCTTATTTTTCTTTTTCAATAAATTTGTTTATTTATTTATTTTGGCTGCATTGGGTCTTTGTTTCTGCGCGAGGGCTTTCTCTGGTTGCGCAAGCGGGGGCTACTCTTTGTTGCGGTGCGCAGGCTTCCCTTATTGCAGAGCACAGGCTCTAGGCGTGCAGGCTTCAGTAGTTGTGGCGCACGGGCTTAGTTGCTCCACGGCATGTGGTATCTTGCCAGACCAGGGCTCGAACCCGTGTCTCCTGCATTGGCAGGCAGATTCTTAACCACTGCGCCACTAGGGAAGCCCAATTTACTGGTTTTTAGAATCTTCGTAATGTAGTGTAACAATCACCACTATCTAATTCCAGACATTTTCATCACCTGAAAGAGAAATCCTGCACCCATTAGCAGTCACTCCCCATTCCTACTCCCCAGCCATACCCCTCAGCCCCTGGTAACCACTAATCTACTAATCTATTCTGAACATTTCATATCAATGGAATCATACAGTATGTGTCTTTCCTGTTGATTTCTTTCACTTAGCGTAACATTTTTAAGGTTCATCCATGTTGTAGCATGTACCAGTACTTCATTTCTTTTTATGGCTAAATAATATCCCATTCCATAGATATACTATATTTTGTTTATCCATTCATCAGTTAATGGATATTTGGGTTGTTTCCACTCTATTATAAATAATGCTGCTATAAACATCTATGCACAAGTTTTTTGTGGGGACATTATTTTCAATTATTGTGGGTATATACCTAGGAATGGAACAGTTGTGTAACATGGTAACTCTATGTTTGACTTTTTGAGGAACTGTCAAACTATTTTCCAAACAGCCTGCACTATTTTACATTTTACATTCCCATCAGCAATGTATGAGGGTTCCAATTTTTCCACAACCTTACTAACACGTGTTCTTGACCATCTTTTTCATTACTAGCCATCCTAGTAGGTATGAAGTGGCATCTCATTGTGGTTTTGATTTGCATTTCCCTAATGATTAATGATGTTAAGCATCTTTTTTGGTGCTTCTTTGGCCATTTGTATATCTTCTTTGGAGAAAAGTCTATACAAATCCCTCACACATTTTTTTTAATTTATTTTTTTTAATTGAAGTATAGCAGATTTACAATGTTGTGTTAATTTCTGCTGTACAGCAAAGTGGTTCAGCTATACATATATATATACATTCTTTTATATATTCTTTTCCATTATGGTTTACACATTTTTTAATTGGGCAACTTAATTTGTGTTTTTTAATTTAATGTTTTAAGAATTCTTTATATCAATATATTCTTTACATATTCTGAATCTCTTATCAGATCTATGATTTGCAAATAGTCTCTCCAATTCTGTGAGTTGTCGCTTCACTTTCTTGATAATGTCCTTTGAAGCACAGAAGTTTTTAATTTTTACGAAATCTAAGTTAACTATTTTTTCTTTGGTTGTTTGAGCTTTTTGTGGCATAGCCAAGAAACTACTGCCTAATCCAGGTCAAGAAGATTTACCCCAATGTTTTCTTCTAAGAGCTTTATAATTTTAGCTCTTACATTTAGATCTTTGATCTATTCTGAGCTAATTTTTATCTATACTGTGAGGGTGACTTTGAATCTTGCCTGTCAAGAGGAGATGGAATAGAGCGTCTTTCATATCAAACAGGAGATGAAAGAATGGTTAGAAGTGTGAGAGTGATACATATGTTCTGATAAGCAATGAATTCAGTGTGGCCAGAGCCTAAGGCATGCAGAGAGTATGTTGGGAGTTACAGTGAATAACTGTGGCCACACCAAAAGACGGTGAGTGGCAGGAGTCTATTTCCCCCATATTCTCCATCAGCCACTCCCCAGCCTCGCCAAGCAAACACAAATGTAAAAAAAAAAAACAGTGTACCAGCTAGAAACATAGCTTTGGACAAGCCTCCCATCCTTTTCATTTCCTCTTTCAACTTGATTGCCTCTCCTTAAGCCCTCCAATGTAGAAATTCTAGAGTTTCTATTGCTGAAAACATTCAATGGAGAAGTAGTTTTGTTTGTTTGTTTCTGTAGGCTACCAGAAATCACTGATGGTCTTAAGCAGGGGAGCAACATGAGATTTCGGTTTTCAGAAGCAATGGTAGTGAAAGTTGTCACCTTCTCAACCTTTTTCTAGCACCTAAGTTAGAGATTCACATGCATAGTACACTATGGACTACCACACTGATCAGCTGCATTTATGCACAGTTCCTGGTGCCCTAGGGTGCAGGAAGCTATGAATTGAAAAACATAAACTGGAATCACCAAGATTGGTGATCGATTACATGTAGCCAGATAAGGACTCTGGTTTCAAGACTGGACACCTGAGTGAGTCCTGGGACCAGTGATAGGGCCAGGGAGCATGGATAAAGGGCAGGTTTATTTTTGGGATGGAGGGGAGTAGAGGCAGATAATTTTGAACATGTTGAATTGGAAGTGCCTGAGGGACACCCAAGCAACTGCATCTAGTAAGTACGTAGTTAGTGTGACCCTGGAAATCAGGAGATCTGGCATGAAGATGTAAATTTGGGAATCAGCTTATATATGGAACAGCATGAGCTCACTGAAGAAGCATGAGAAGATAAGCTGGGTTCCAGGCCTGGAAGGGGGAGGAAAGAACAGAAATAAGAGTTCAGCTCCCTGGCAGGGACTTTGTACTGAAGCAGGTATTTCACAGCCTTCCTTTGAAGCTATTGTGCACCAGACCCAACACAGCCTCTAGTCTTCTCTCCTGCTTCCCTCTCTTTATTGCCAGGCTTCTCACCATTTGTTCACTCAGCTCACCAGACATCCTGCCTGTGCTCTGCCTTTATCCAACTTCATCCAATTTACTGAAAAGCTCCTCTGTTCCAGGCTCTGTACTAGGTTCTGATCATATAGCAGTGACCAAAGTCACATCCCTGTCTCAAAACGTTTACATTCTAGTGAAGGAGAAAGACACAAATAATTAGAGATATTGGAGGGAGATATGAAGAAAAAGCAAGCAGAGTAAGGGTATGTAAAGTGATGACGGTGGTATTATTTTACCTTTTTTTTTTTTTTTGGCCACACCATGCGGCATATGGGATCATGCAGGATCTTAGTTCCACAGCCAGGGATCAAACCCGTGCCCCCTGCAGTGGAAGTGCAGAGTCTTAACCACTGGACCGCCACAGAAGTCCTAGGTGGTATTATTTTAAACAAAACAGTAAGGAAAGTCAATCTCTAGAGGTTACACTTGAGTAGAGATCTGAATAAAGTGGGAAAGTTCTGGGTGAAAAAGGAGTGGCTAGAACAGAATGGTGAAGTGAGGTAACAAGGGACTAAATCATGTACGTCCTTATAGGCCAAAGTAAGGAGTCTGGCTTTCATTTTGTGTGATATGAGATCACTGGGGAGAGGAGTATTGAATAGAGGAGGGATATGATCTGACTTAGATTTTCTAACAAGATCCCTCTGGCTGCTGTGTTGAGAATAAACTATTGGGGACACGGGCAAAGGTAGAAGGACCTTTTAGGAGGCTACTGCAATAATTCTGGCCAGAGTAAGGGTGGCTTATTGTAGGGTAGGGGTGAAGATGGTGAGAAGTGCTCAGGTTCAGTATATATTCTATATGTGAAATGAACATGATTTTGCAGTCAGAACAGATGTGGGCGTGAACAGTTGAGTGGAAAGGTTGGGTTTACAAGGGAAATCGGGATTATGGCTTCGGACACACAAAGTTGCCAATTAGACATTCAACTGGAGACGCTGATGCTGAAGAGGCTGTGGACGTCCCCTGCCGTATAAGTAAACATAAGGATTTTACAGCTATCAAGCCGTCAGTCACAGTAGCCACCCCCAACTGTGCACCCTGAGGGGGTTCAGGACGGAGAAAAACAGTTTACTAACCCTAGATAGTTAAGGTGCATATCAAAAGAATGATTTCAATGAGCCCAGACTCTTACATCTTCCCGTACATAGAAAAGTGGTAAATTCATTAACTTGAGATGTCTGGTTTTTCTTCAGTTAAGAGTAATCTTTTGATGTTAGGCTACCTGGGTTATTTTGTTTTCGTTTTTTCAAAAACTCCTATATATCCTGGCTCCTCCCTTACCTCTTCCCAGTAGGCCCTCAGAGCTATCTCAGAGGCTGTCTCCAGGTTTAAATCCTCAGCAAAATCCCGAAATAAAACACAATTCTCAACCTTTAGGTTGTGCTTTTTTTTTTTAGTTAACAAGGCTATGGCTTACATGAATCCAGAGTTCACAGGACTGAACAAAATTGCAGACAAACACTTGGGATTGGTCTGTGTGCAACGGCATTGAAAGCAATGAGCCTGGATGAGGCAATCTGAAAGTGCTGGACAGAATCCCACCTCCAGGAGCAGCGAAGGGGAGAAGAGGGGAGACTCGCTGGGTAACATGCTGTAATGGGGCCATGAGGGTTCCATGAGGGGCGCAGCTGCCTCAAAGACGAAGTGCCTGGGTCTTAAAGGGGCTCACCAGGAGCTTGGAGGCGGGTTGGAAACTTTCCAGGTAGAGGGATCCTCTTTTGCAATGACACCCGACTCAGGACAAGAGACAATGGGTCTGGAAATGGCGGAGGCCGCAGCTGAGGTCAAGAGGATCGCGCGCGCCGCCACTCCAGCCCACAGTGTCCTCGCGTCTCGAGGAACTTGGCCTCTCCGTGAATCTCCTCTCAGGCCGCGCGGGCACGGTGGCAACAGACCAGATCAAGCGCCGAAGCTAGAATTACTGAGGCTGCCGAGGCGTCCGAAACCGCCCACAGCCGGCCGAGTATCGCGAGAGCGCGGCCTCCCCGGCCCAGCATGCCTCGCGCCGCCGCCGCTGGTGCTGCCGCCGCAGCCGCCGCCGCCGCAGCCGCCGCTGCAGCCGCCGTGCCGCGGCTTGAGGGCGGGAGGCTGGGGGAGGGTAGCGGAGCCGGCGCTGCCGCCATGTTGGGTCTGAGGCGGCTGCTGTAGGCGCCTACGGAGCAAGCGGGCGTGCTGAGCGGCCACAGCGGCGTGGGATCTGCCTCTCTGCGAGCGGCCGGGAGCGGCGGCGGCGGCGGCGCCATGAGCGGGGGCACCCCTTACATCGGCAGCAAGATCAGCCTTATCTCCAAGGCGGAGATCCGCTACGAGGGCATCCTCTACACTATCGACACCGAGAACTCTACTGTAGCTCTCGCCAAAGGTATGCCGGGGCGGGCCTCTGGGTGTGGAGCCGGGCCTCTGGGTGTGGAGCCGGGCCGGGCGCTCGGGGTTGCGCCCGGCTCTCGGCCCGCAACCTCCTCGCTCCCTCCCTACTCCCTCCGCAGTCCTCCCGAGCGGGGCCGCCCCCTTCCCTCCTTCCGGGCCCAGGCGCCGCGGGCTGGGCCGGGCCGCGGCCTTCCCCGGGCTCCCAGGCTTCTGCCCCAAGGTCCGCGCCTTCAATCCGGGGACTAAGGACCGGGAGCTGGGCGGGCACGGCGGCCCTGAAGTCCGAGAACGGGCCGAAGAACACGGAGATACGCGTCTTCCGACTCCGAAATTCGGTCTTAGCATCAAACAAAGCCTGAGTAGTCAAAGAATTTCTCCGCCTAGTCTTAGTTTAAAGTGCTGATTTGTTGATTCTCCGGCACCCATTTTCTCGCGTTCTTAATTTCAATTCGCTGCATATCCCTCAGGTGAACTGTAAGTGATGTGCCCAAACTTTGGATTTCCTCTGCGACGCAGACAGTCTCGAAATGCCATTGGTACCATGGAGCAGATCACATCCCACTTGTCTCCTGTGTGGTACTTACCTGTTAGACCGGAATCCTTCTCCAAACCTGTTGTGCGACCATCTCTTTAAAAATGTTTGCTGCTCTCGTTTCGGCCTTGTTTCTGGAAGCCCGGGGGGAAGAAGTGTTTAAGCTTTTTCCGGGACCCTTGTTCACAAGGCAGATCTGAGTGGTCAGTGGGCGCTGACCGACCCCCATGCAGGCTCCCTGAGACAGAGTTCTGGGGTCGGGGAGGAAGTTGTTCTCCCCCAAATATTTAGCATCGCCACAGTCTTGTGGGTTTTGTTTCCGTTTACACGTCTGGGCTTTAGCTCCGCCGGGAAAGCAGGAAGAAAATAAACTTTAGCTCCTGATCTTGAAAGAAACCTCACAAGTTTTTGGAACACTTAGGAGAGGGAAGCAAGATAACTAAGGTATTGATAATTTTCGCAGCACATGGTAGAATTATAGAATGAATAGCATGGTAAGGAGAGAGGTACGGTGATAAGAAAAAATTTTTCTAAATCTATTTTTTTAAAAAAGATTAATCTTTGACCCAGGAGAGTCATTTCGCGGTATCACGCAAGTATTTAGTGACATTTTTTTTGGATTCTCTGGTACATCCTTTTTAATAGCACTCGTGTTGGGACAAATCTTATATCTGGGTAGGGAGCCTTATTTTATCTTAATTTTCTTTCCTCTCCCCTCCCACCGACCCCCCCGCGTGCATATTTAGCTGTATAATGTTTTAATTTTTGTGATTTTGTGAAATTGTGAAAAAGGTCCTCTAAAGTTCTTGGTGAGAGCCACATACAAGCTGAAAACAGTATTTCTCTTTAAAGTGGTTTAATAGCTTTTTAAAAAGGCATTGTTTTACCTAATCTGAATTTTAAGGTGTCTTGCCAGTTCCTTCACTCCTCACAAAGAAAAAAGTCTGTACATTGTAAAGATTTCTAATGTATTCATTTCAGTCTTTAACAAAAATCTGTATACTCTTTTATGCAAGAACCTAAAAAGTCTGTATTTTAATAACGATCCACATTTTTACAAATTATCCTTTCAACAGCTTCTAGGGTCAGTGAACATTTTGTTAGTCTGTAATAGTTAAAATCATATGCAAAACATAATTTGTCTTTTTTATCATGACTTGATAAATATGTTATATAAGTACAGCAATGAAAAGATTTTTTTTAATCATTGAATTTATGTCTCTACTTATGGCTTTGATATTTAACCCCACATACATAATATATTCTTTTTTCTTAAGAAATATGAGTTATTTAATGTGTAACAGAGGTTTGGGAATTTGTGTTTGCAAAAAATTGGAGTTATCAAATCTTGATATTATTCTACCTAGCGGTATCTAATCTAAAACTACTTTATAACTGTCCAGTCAACAACCGGGCACTTATTTCAAATTTCAAAATTAGAAGTGGGGTGTTTGGTCTTAAAATTTTAGAATTTACATGACTTGTTGAGTAATTTGATATCTGAAATTCCACCTTTTTCAAAATTTGGATGAAGAGTGGCAGTATAACAGATTGAAGCCAGAAGTTTATTCATGGATTTTAGAATACTGTATGTTTAGAATACAGTGTGTATTTGGATTTAGAGATCCTTGTTAACTCTTTTTAAACTATGGAGTGAGTTAATCTCTTTAACATTCTTAGAATTCTTTTTAGGATGTTAATTTTTTTCCCCTCTAGGGAGCTGTTTTTTTTTTTTTTTCTTATTGTGAAATATAACCACACATGTTGAAAAGATAAGTAGATAAACAAAGATCTTTAAACAAAGATCCTTGTAACTACCATCCAGGGTAAGACAGGCATTGCCAACAGCCCACAAGCCTTCCACCCCCTGCATCTTCCCATCAACTACTACCCTCTTAAGCTAGATATAAATGTTATTCTGACATTCATAGTTTTATCACTTAAGTTTACATCTCTGAATGATAGAGTTTTGTCCGTGTTTGAACTTTATATAAATGGAATCATCTTGTATATATTTATTTTGGCTTTTGTTGGGAGATAGTATTCCTTCATGCATATGATATGTTTATTAATGCAGTTGTTTTGGATATTCTGCAGTTGTTTAAATTGTTTACAGTTTTTGGCAATTATGAACAATGCCTTTGTGAACATTTGTGTTTGAGTTTACTGATGCATGTTTACGTAATTGTCTTTATGGTGTATACTTTGAATTGCAGGATCATGGGGATTGTGTGTCTTTATTAGATAATGACAAACAGTTTCCAACGTAGTTGTTTACTAGTTTTTATTTCAATTATTAGTACAGTATATGAAAGTTATAGTTGTTTCACATCCTTCAACAATAATATTTAGTATAAGGTATTTTATGTTTTAGTTCTATCCAATCTGGTGGGTATGTATTTGTACCTGGTTTTAATCTCCCTGATTACTGATGAGGTGAACACCTTTTCATATCTTGGTCATTTGGATTTCATCTTTTCGTGAAGTGCCTTTGAAATCTTTTGCCCATTTTCCTATTGAATTGCATGTTTTTTTCTAGAGTTCAATATTTAGAATATGAATCCTTTGCTGGATGTATCTGTTACAAGTATCTTTTCCCATTTAATGGTTTCTTTTGGTGAATAGAAGTTCTTTTAATGTAGACATGTTTATCACTCTTTTCCATTATGGCTAGTGTTTCTTTTCCTTTTTTTTTAAGGAGTTTTTCCCTATCCCAAGTCATGAAGTTACTTCGATTATCTTTTCAAAACTTTTTTATTCTGCCTTTTTGCATTTAGGTCTATAATATACCTGTAATTAATTTTGTATATGTTGTGAGGTATTTAAATCTTTAAATTTAGTAAGGGCATCACTTGGCTTATGTGATCCAGATTATAATTTAGATTCTTTACTTGGATGTTACTTACAATTTAAATCCATCTGGAACTATAAAATAGTCCTGAAATTTTGGACTATTTCTGTTTGATGTAGTATGTAATTAGGGTGACCATATGGCCTGGTTTGCCCTCGTGGAAAGTCCTTGTTTGTGCCTGTTATTCTGGCATAATGGTTAAAACATCCCTTTTCTCTCTTGAAAATGTTGCATTTTGGATAATAAATTGTATGGTCACACTGTATATAATCAAAAGCCCAATCCCAGAGGTACTGCTGAATGGGTGATGTCTTTTATTTTCTGCTAGAGATTTCACAGACTAGCTCTAGTTCTATAAAGTGAAATTGAGGTAAGTTTGATGAACTTTAATACTCAGTCTTCTAAATCAATGTCAGGAAGTTTTAAAGGCAACCTAGAAAGACTTTAATGTAGGTCTAAGTATGTTAGTAGATAACCTGGGCTGTAGTTTGTTTCTTATAGTCTTTGTCATAGCTCTGCATTTTTTTTCTTCCTAATACTGATCATGACCTACACATAATCATCTTTGTTTATTTGCATGTGTTTATTGTCTCCACCTTCGCTCCCCACGTAGAGTCTGAGCTCCTGGGATGAACGAATATTTATTAAATGAATGAATAAATGGAAGTTAATTAGCATTTTAGTTTATTAATCTTATAGAAGTCTCTTGGGGATATCTCCAAATTCCATGTTCACAATTGTATCTCTCTTTAAAATTAAAATACATAGGTATGTTCCCTCCCCCAACAGTAAGAAATTTTGGAGAATAGGGATATAAGAGGAAAAAATCTTATGACATGATTTAAATGACATTGTTGGGGAGACAGAGTTTCACCTTATGACTCAAGCTCAATTATAGTTTTCATTTAAAATTTAAGAGAAGAATCAGTTCAGGACATTTGAGGGAATTGCAAAGTGATGACATGCATCAATAGTTTGTGGGATACTTCCAATTGTATTTGCACCTCGGTTTGTGAATATGACGCCCAGACACATACTAGATCCTGGATACTAAGAGATTTTGCACAGAATGGAAGCTTCGTGAAGGCAGAGAGTTTTGTCTCATTCATTGCTCTATCCTCAGTACCTGGAATAGTGCCTGGCACATAGCAGACCCTTGGTAAATATTTGAATAAATGAAAAGGATACTTGTAGTTATTGAAGGTTTCTAATTATGGGAATCTCAAAGTTGGAGGAAGTTTACATTTCCTATAAGCATTATATACGTAGATTTTAAAAGTATTTAAATAAAATTAAATGAAATTCTTATGTAATATATATTTAGTTAGCTGTACCTGGATAATATACCCCTCAAGTGAAAACCAGGTTGCCACTGAATTAGGAAAAGAGACTTTGTGAAGAAGAATGATTATATAAGCCAGCTGCTTTAAAAATGATTTGTTTTTAAAATCAAGTGACTGGTGGAGGAATATAAAAGTGGGTAAATTGCTAATGGATTATTTCCTTACTCATGTGCTAAGTCTTGCCCATTGGCATAGCTTACCTACTTCTTGACTGTTGATTAGCCACATAGTCATAAACTTCAGAGAGTGCGAGAGTTTTATATGATGGATGAAATGCCTGTGAAGTGCTTTATTGATTTCTTGCATTCTCGCATGAGTTGGGGATCCAAATCTAGCAATTCACAAAATCACTACCTAGAACAGCAAAGATCCAGTGAAACTTAATGCTGCAATTTCTTTTGGTCGCCCTATTTAGTGAGGTTGCCAGAACTTGGAGCCTTGGAAACAGTTTGTTGTTGTTGCATACATAGTCCGCAGAAATTCTTGGTAATTCTGGGAGTCTCGGGTCAAGTGCCAAAAACTAACTGTACATTTTCCAGTGGAGTAAAATAAGCCATGACTTTCTGAATCAGAAGTAAAGAAAACAACGTAAAGCCTGAAGAAAATAATAGTAGAAGGAAGGAAATATTAAGAGTAAAGAGATCTTACCTGTGCCTGACACATAGCAAGAATTTTATATTTAACTCAGTGCCAAAGTAATAATAGCAGTAACTGTAGATAGTTTAACTTGAATTTATTACTCCATGATAGAAGGTGTTTTCTATAGAAACAATTTACCTTTTATTTTCTCTATGATGCTTTAAAGTAATACTTCAGTTAGCCATTTCAAAAACTGGATATCCTTGAAGTAAGTTTTTTTAATGGATGAAGTGTGAGTTAGTCTGTAAAATATTTTATTCACGAGGATTTTATTCTAGTTTTGTGAGGTGTTCGTGCCTGAAAGAAAATGTGACCCAAAAGGCCAGTTGGAATACTTAGTAGCTTTTTGACCTTGGACAAGTAATTTAACGTTAGCTTTAACTTCATCTTTTAAATAAGGATAATAACACCCATCTTTCAGAGTCATTCTCAGAATTAAATGAGATAATATCAAAAGTTAACTGTTGGGCTTCCCTGGTGGCGCAGTGGTTGAGAGTCCACCTGCTGATGCAGGGGACACGGGTTCGTGCCCCGGTCCAGGAAGATCCCACATGCCGCGGAGCGGCTGGGCCCATGAGCCATGGCCGCTGAGCCTGCGCGTCCGGAGCCTGTGCTCCGCAACGGGAGAGGCCACAGCAGTGAGAGGCCCGCGTACCGCAAAAAAAAAAAAAAAAAAAGTTAATTGTTTTATTGTAGGTGCTTAACAGAGAGTAGCTATCTCAGTGTTATTTCCAACCACTGTCTCCATCTTTGTCTAGGTACCCCAACTCCATCAGTCATTCAGATCTATTGTAGTCTATAGTCTGTTGATCTTACTACCTTTCACTGCCCCACACTCCCCTCATAACTTTACTTCCTGCTTTAATTCCACAAGGAGTTGTTACAGTCAGTACAGAGCATATACTGTCAATCCCCCTTTCCCTCTCCCACTTTCTTGTACAAGTGTCAACACAGACATGCTGGCCAATTTCACTGTACGTTTATGTTCACTAAGCCCAGCGGTCATGGCTACTTCCCATATATATATACTATATTTCCATAGTCCATTCGTTCCATTTTTCTGCATGACTATTCCATTCCTTGTTTTCCTCAGACTTCCACCACCTCTTCCCCCATCTTCACTTTCAGCCTGTGAACCTTGCTTCCTATTTAATTGAGAAGAGAACAGCAAACAGAAGAGAATTTTTATCAACTCATCCCACATGTACCTAGTTACCTGCATCTGCCCCAAACCTCTCCTTTTCTCTGGTCGATATAGATAAACTGTTCTCTCTAAGGCCACCCTTCCACTTGTGCAAGATTTCATCCCTTCTTGATGATTCAAGGACATTGCTCTAGCAGTTCTCTACTCTCTCTCTCCTATGTATTCAGTTTTTCTATCTCTACCAGATCCTTCCTGTCTACTCACAGATATGCTGTTATTTCACCCATCTTAAAAATAGCAACAACAAAAAAGCACTACTACTCTTAATGCAGTTCTTTGTTATCTACTGCCCCATTTCTCCCCTTCCCTTTGCACCAGAACTCCTTGAAGGAGTTGTCTACATTAAGGTTACCAAAGACTTCCATGTTGCTAAATTCAGTGGTTGGTTCCTATTCTCAGTCTACTTGACTGATCAGCAATATATGGCACAATTGATCTCTTCTTGTAACAGTTTTTTCACTTGATATTATCCTAGTTTTCTCTAATACCTCACTGGTTGCATCTCAGTCTCCTTTGCTGATTCTTCAACTCCTAAACCTCCAAATGTTGGAGCATGCCAGGGCTTAGTTCGTAACTTCACTCTCTTGTTCTCTCTGTCCTCTCTCTTTTTTCTTTTCTGTTGTTTACAAATTATTTCCTTATTTTATCATCTGCACTCTTCTCTTGATGACTCTTCTCTTCATGACTTCAAATACTATCTATAGATTACTGTTATTTCCAACCTGTACCCCTCCTCTGAACTCCTGACTTGTATATCCATCTGCCTCCTTAACATCTCCACCTGGAAGGATGTCTACTAGGCATCTCCCATTCAGCATGTCCCAAACCTGTTTCTCCATCTAATCGAATGACAACTTATTCTTTTAGTTGGTAAGATCAAAAACCTTTGAGTCATCCTTAATTTCTCTGCCTCTCACAGCTCATACGTGTTTCTGATTCTGTCAGCTCTAATTTCAAAATATATGCAGAATTTTACTTCTTACGACCTCTACTGCTTTACTCTGTTCCATTATCTCTCACCAGTCTATTCAGAGACATTCAGGGATTCCTGTTTCTTGTTTACAAGTTGACCTCTTAGTTGACTCTCTTTTTCCCCTAGTATTGCAGGGCAGGGGTGGGAGGATGTGTGGGTGGAAAATTTTCTTAGTGAACCTATCTTTTTGTTGATTACTTGGTTGGCTGGCTATATTGTTACAAATTCAGAGTTTTTTTTCTATGAAACTTTGAAGTTATTGGAATGTTGTGTTCTCACATGCTGGTGTTGCTGATGCCAGTCTGATTCTCGGTCACTTTTCTCTCTGGAAGCTTTATTCTTGAGTTAAGAAATGTTGCTACACTGGCATGTTTCTTTCCTGAGTGATTCTCTGTGGATCTTGTAAATCTTGAAAAAAAAACTTTTTTATTTTTTTAATTGGGGTATAGTTGTTTTACAATGCTGTGTTAGTTTCTACTGTACAGCGAAGTGGAGTTCCCTATGCTATACAGCAGGTTCTTACTAGTTATCTATTTTATACATATTAGTGTATGTATGTCAATCCCAATCTCCCAATTCATCCCACCCCTCCAACTGCCACTTTTCCCCCTTGGTGTCCATACATTTGTTCTCTACATCTGTGTCTCTATTTCTGCCTTGCAAACCGGTTCATCTGTACCATAATAAATTTACTGTAATCTAATAAATTTACTCTCTCTGTCTGACTCTCAGATTAGTTTCTCTTCCACCCCGGTGTTTTTTGTTTTGTTTTTTAATTCCTATTGGATACATTTATTTTTAATTAATTAATTTGCTCTTAGAAATATTTTTATATCTCTGTCTGTGGGTTATATGTTTGGAAGATTAAAATAGAAAAACCAACCACAAGGAAGAATGCCCAACAAAGCAAGCTTAGAGAGTCAAGATTAAATTTAGACTGCAGATTGGACATGCTTCTACTTTTTCTTCCTGTTTATAAGTCCTACTAAAACTACATGAGAAGGCCTTTTTTTAAAGACATAAACCCATAAAGGACAAAGTAGATTTGGAAAGGAGACAACAGCCACAAAATTTTGGAGGCTGAAAACAAATGGATGAGTTTAAATGTCTTCTTAGCAGTATTTAGAAAGCTGCAGACTAAGTAGGCAGTGGGTAAAGCCACAAAGTAAACCTGATTTGCATCCAAACTCCTAAAAGTCTCAGGAATTGGCATCATTATGTGCAATGGAAACAAGGACTATAGTAATTAGGGAAGATAGAGGTAAAAACTGGAAGATTAACTTGAAATTTGTTTCAACAGTGGTCAGATTTCCAAAGCCCGTTTTACACAACTGGATAGCCATTCCTTTCCAACCCTGGTGCTCTCTGGTGAGGGTAAACTAGAGGTTCTGGAGAAACCTTAGCACATATGGGAGCAGAGATACCTACCACACTAAAGACAGCATGGAGCACATGGGGCATAAGGGAAGCTTGTATCTGCCTGGTGCTTATTATATCTATTCAAGAGAATTACTGAGCGCCTACTATGACTATATGTTAAACACTGTGCTAGGTGCTAGTAAACAAAAGAGAGCAACAGAGACAAGGTTCTTGAGGACCCAGCAGCTAAGTTAGGGCCTGACAGATAGTCAGAATTAGCCACTTGAAGAGGATATCTAGGAAGAAGTGTCCAGTCCTTGGTCACAGGGGGTTTGCAGTCTGTCAGAGAAGTGAACAGAGACAACTACAACACAAAGTCCAAGATTTACCCTTACCCACAACACCTTGCAACTCACCTAAGGTAGGACCACACTAGTTGTCATTTAGGTCTTCAGATCAGTCAAGTTCCTTCAGATTTGTGGCCTTTTCACAAGGTTCTCTTGACTGGAATGTTCTTCCTTCTTACATGGCTGTTGAAGAAATGGAACAAAGCAACAGATTGATAATGAAATCACAAACGAAAGAGAAGGACTAACTGCTCTGGAAGGCTCAAGTCCCAAGGAAAATGTGTCAGATGACAGATTCAAGCACTCCGTCCCCTTTTATTTTGCTTCCACTGCTACATTTATCTTTGTTTATTCCGTTTGTCATTTGAATGACATGCGAACAAGTCTGAGTTTTCTTGGTGGATTGTAAGGAGCCACGGAAAGTTTTTGGCCAATGAAGTGATGTGTCAGAGTCCAGGTTTAGGAAGTTTATGCTGACAGCATTGTGCAAAAATTGAGGGTGAGGGACAATATGAGTGGACAATATTGAGTTCAGCTGGAATATTTTAAGAGTTTGGGAAAGAAGAAATACAGACCTAAACTAGTTAAAATAGAGAAGAAAGAGCAGATGCATGAGAAATTAGGAGAATGGGTTGGCCTTTAAAGAATTGAACAAGGAACAGGGAGGAATCGAATGATGGTACCTATAATGGTTCCTAGTGACCAAAATTGGGAATGGATCAGGAGGGAATCAGGTTTATACTCCTAGATTCTGCTTCAGTATCACCACCCCTGCAAAGCCTTCCTTGATTACCCTAGTCAGGAAGTGTTCATTGCATCTTCTGTGTTCGTGTTTTACCTTCTATTTTCTTTTTGTGCTTATCAAGCTTTTCTTATTTTTCATTACTAGACCTCAGCATCTTTCCCCCCCTTGTGTTCCTTGTGCATAGCAAATTAACTGTTGATCACATAAAGAATTATTATTTCTGAAAATTCTCCTCGGTCAGAAAATGTGTGGTTGAACTTGACATTTAATAGGAAAAGACAGTATGATAAATTAAGACAGTATTGAGAATATTTTATTCTCTCAGATTAGTAATAATAAGTATAAACAAATTTTCTTTTGCCATCCTGTGCTTTATAGAAATGTTTCAGGATCTACAATTTCAAAGAGGTCCTTATTTGTGTGTTTTGCATTATTACTGTTGTTTTGCATCACCATCTAAATTTTCAAATTGCTTTCTGGTTTTACAATTCTCTCTTCATGGCACTCTTTCTAAATTCTTATTCTCACTAGTCGTTATTCCCTTAAGCTCAGTCTGAAATTCTCATGGTTGAGCAAAGATATGTCTGAGCAAATCTGCATGTATTAGTAATCCAACAGGAGGAAGCAAGTGAAGTTGCAAGTAAGACTGAGCAAGGTCTCAAACCTATAATCGTGGAAGATGACATTGGGTTAAAAGAAAGGTATGGGTCTTACTTCCCCCAAGACTGCAAGGAAGAGGGGAGAAGATGAGTGAAGATAATGAAATGTATTAATGAAAAAGACAAGACCATTTGGAGTCTTTTTAGTCAAACAGGAGTTTACTTTTAGAATTGAGTGATAAGGAGTTGGTTTTAAGAATATGTTTGAAAAGGTGAGAGGAAAGTCATCTGGGCTGTGAACTCTTATCTTAGAGTCACCAATGACTGGCATGCGACAGTGCTGAGGAGATTGAGAATATTGTGGAGAGGTCAGTAGTAATGTCTCTATTAGGGATGACAAGTATATAGTGGGTACAGGAAGAGATTACAGAGGCTGGGGACAGATGTTTTTATTCAGCACAGTAATATTCCCTAATAGAAGGAAAGTAGTGTGAAGAATGGACCAAAGGAGAAAGTGCAGGTGTGCAGAAAGCGGAGGTTTGTGGTGACAGGCTGTGGTGTGATTCAAAGTCCAGGCCTGTGGAATCTTATTTTTTAAAGCTCCCCGCCCAAGTAAAAAAAATCCAGAGCCTGCTTACTACTGTCCTGCTGTCAGGGTCTGTGCAGGGTAGTACGTTGTAGAAGAGATAGCTTGATGAGTGAAGATCTTTTAATATTTAAAAAATTAAACCTTGTATTAAACCCTTATACAACAGCTATTCCAAATATATAGTATCTCAAATAGTTTCAGCAAAAGTTTATATATGATATTGGATTTGCACCAAGAACTGTACTTAAGGATAAATATCAGAAGGAGAAAAAAAATACCAAGTGCAGCTTTTAAATCCATGTGCTGTTTTTTCTGTTTGCCCATCCTATTGATGTCCAGCTATTTCTTTTTGCTGTAAATAGTCATTTTCCCATTTTATTCTAAGTAGGTTTATTGTGTAACTTAATTCAATTCCTTTGGTATTAAACAATGCTCAGCAATTTTGGAAATAGCTTATTTAGTAGCTTTTTCCACTGTGGAATTTATTCAAGAAATATTCAAAATCAAAACTACCATGAGGTATCACCTCACACCAGTCAGAACGGCCATCATCAAAAAATCTACAAACAATAAATGCTGGAGAGGGTGTGGAGAACAGGGAACCCTCCTGCACTGTTGGTGAGAATGTAAATTGATACAGCCACTATGGAGAACAGTATGGAGGTTCCTTAAACTAATAATAGAACTACCATACAAACCAGCAATCCCAGTACTGAGCATATACCCTGAGAAAACCATAATTCAAAAAGAGTCATGTACAACAATGTTCATTGCAGCTCTGTTTACAATAGCCAGGACATGGAAGCAACCTAAGTGTCCATCGACAGGTGAATGGCTAAAGAAGATGTGGCACATATATACAATGGAATATTACTCAGCCACAAAAAGAAACAAAATTGAGTTATTTGTAGTGAGGTGGATGGACCTAGAGTCTGTCATACAGAGTGAAGTAAGTCAGAAAGAGAAAAACAAATACCGTATGCTAACACATATATATGGAATCTAAAAAAAAAAAAAAAGTTATGAAGAACCTAGGGGCAGGAAATAAAGACGCAGACATAGAGAATGGACTTGAGGACACAGGGAGGGGGAAGGGTAAGCTGGGAGGAAGTGAGAGAGTGTCATTGACATATATACACTGCCAAATGTAAAATAGATAGCTAGTGGGAAGCAGCCGCATAGCACAGGGAGATCAGCTCAGCTCGGTGCTTTGTGACTGCCTGGAGGGGTGGGATAGGGAGGGTGGGAGGGAGACGCAAGAGGGAGATTTGGGAATATATGTACACATATAGCCGATTCACTTTGTTATGCAGCAGAAACTAACACACCATTGTAAAGCAATTATACTCCAATAAAGATGTTTAAAAAAAAAAAGAAATATTCAAATGTCAGCAATATGTAGGGCACTGTGTTAGATACTGTGGTAGTTACAAAGATACAGATCTTTGTCCTGAAGATCTTTCACTTTTAGAAGAGGTAGGTATATCCAATGGTAGAATACTGTGTGATTTTTAGAGGAAGAATGTGTTACTTCCATCTGGGAATATCACTGGTGGAGTTGTGTGATGGCTAGTGTTGTGTCAATTTGGCTGGGCCACAGTGCCCAGATATTTGGTCAGATATTCTGGACCTTTCTGAAGGTGTTTTTTAAACCAGATTAATATTTAAATTACTGGACTTTAAAGCATATTTACTCTCCATGATGTGGGACGTGGGTGGGCCTCATCCAGTCAAGTTGAAGGCCCTAACAGAACAAAGACTGACCTCCTCTGAGCAAGAAGGAATTCTGCCAGCAGACCACCTTTGGACTCAAACACAACTCTTCTCCATGTCTCCAGCCTGCTGGCCTACTCTGCACATTTGGGATTTTCACATGAGCCCGATTTCTTAAAATAAATCTCTCTGTGTCTGTGTGTGTATACGTGCATCCTGTTGGTTCTGTTTCTCTGGAGAACCATGATGAATACAAGTAGTATCCAAGCTGAAATTTAGGATAGGTCAGATGTGGGGAGGAGTTTTGGTAGAGGACAGAAAACCTGCTCCGTGTATGGAGAATAATGAGCTTGGTTGGAACTTAAGTTTGGGTAAGTGTCTGGGACCAGGTCTTACAACTGATACTTGACAGGAGTTTTAACTTTAAGACTACATCATGGGGATTCCCTGGTGGTGCAGTGGTTAAGAATCCGCGTGCCAATGCAGGGAACACGGGTTCGAGCCCTGATCTGGGGAGATCGCACATGCCGCGGAGCAACTAAGCCCATGTGCCACAGCTGCTGAGCGTGCACTCTAGAGCCTGTGAGCCACAACTACTGAAGCCCATGTGCCTAGAGCCCGTGCTCTGCAACAAGAGAAGCCACCGCAGTGAGAAGCCCATGCACTGCAACAAAGAGTAGCCCCTGCTCACCGCAACTAGAGAAAGCCTGCGCGCAGCAATGAAGACCTAACGCAGCCAAAAATAAATTAATTAATTAAAAAATAATATATATTTTTAAAAACTACACTATAAATGTTATTCTAGATTTCCATTTGAACTTAGCCTTAGTTTCACAACTAACTTTTGGACATTTCTTGAATAATTCAACCTTTTGTTTATTGCTCTCCCATTTTAGTATTCAACAGACTTATTTTTCTTCTTCATCAGTCAGTATTAGAGCCTAATTTATAATTTTTAGTTTGTGTCCAAAAGTTAAGCCTTGGGACTTCCCTGGTGGTCCAGTGGTTAAGACTGCGCCTTCCATTGCAGGGGGTGCAGGTTCAATCCCTGGTCAGGGAGCTAAGATCTCACATGCCTCAGGGGGGCTGAAAACCCAAAACATAAAGCAGAAGCAATATTGTAACAAATTCAGTAAAGACTTAAGAAAAAAAAAGTTAAGGCTTTTGGAAAATATTAATGTTATTTTGAGGATGGTAACCATACTTAGCTATGGACATATTTATCATTTAAACTTAGAAAGCTTTGGTATTTTATAATGGACGTATTGTATTGGGAATTTGGTCACTATAGCTCTTCCCTGTAGTCATGTACTGTGACTATGGGTATGGGTATTAATATACTGTTAACCAGGTTTGACAATGTGATATTTGAGCTTGCCTTGATTTAGAGATAGAGATATTTTAGATAAATGATTTTGCCAGAACTTTGACCCTATCTCTTTTTTTAAAAAAGAGTATCATGGTATACATTTTTATTAATAAATCTTTGCTATTTGTAGCCAGAGTGGGGAATTGATTATATTCTTTTAAGACTAATAGAAAAAAAAAAAGTATTTTCCCTACTTCCCCCTCTTTTGAACACTGGCCTAAAATTTGGGCTTTTCTAGTTTGGGGAATAAGAAAAACTAGAATACTTATTAAAGCAAGGTAACAACATGATGAAGTTGAGAATATAGAGGACAACCACACCTAGTTTTAACATTCTCATCCAACTATTATTATCATTTTGTGTATTCTCTTACCAGCTATATTTGTAGGGATGTGTGTGTGTGTGGTTTTTTGTTTTTGTTTTGTCTCACCGTGTGGCATGTGGGATCTTAGTTTCCGAACCAGGAAGACCAGGGCTTGAACCCGTGCCCCCTGCAGTGGAAGTGCAGAGTCTTAACCACTGGACTGCCAGTGAAGTCCCTGTGTATGTTATTGATGTGAAATTCATATAACATACAATTAACCATTATAAAATGTATGTATGATTCAGTGGCATTTAGTTTAGTCACAGTGTTGTGTAACCGCTACCTCTCCTTAATTTCAAAACTTTTTCATCACCTTGGGAAAATATTACCCATTAAGTAATTCCCTCCCCATTTCCCCGCCTTTCCTCAATAACCACTAATCTGCTTTCTGTCTCTCTGGCTTTTCCTATTCTGGATATATTATATAAAAGGGATTGTATAATAGGTGACTTTTGTGTCTGTCTTCTTTCACTTAGCATAATGCTTTGGAGCTTCTTTCTAGCTGTAACATGTATCAGCATTTTGTTTTTTGGTTGTTTTTTTTTTTGCGGTACACGGGCCTCTCACTGCCGTGGCCTCTCCCGCTGCGGAGCACAGGCTCTGGACCCGCAGCCTCAGCGGCCATGGCTCACGGGCCCAGCCGCCCCGCGGCATGTGGGATCCTCCCGGACCGGGGCACGAACCCGTGTCCCTGTGTCCCCTGCATCAGCAGGCGTACTCCCAACCACTGCGCCACCAGGGAAGCCCTGTATCAGCATTTTGTTCCTTTTTATGGCTGGATAATACTCGTTTGTGTGTGTGTGTGTGTGTGTGTGTGTAAAAAACACAATTTGTTCATCTGTTGATGGGCATTTGGTTTGTTTCCAACTTTTGACTATTATGAATAATACTACTTGAAACATTCATTTCTGTGTGGACATAGGTTTTTTATATATGAGTGAAATTGCTGAGTCATTCGGTTATTATATGTTTAGTTTTTTGAGGAACCACCAAGCTATTTTCCACAGCAGCTGCACTATTTCACATTTCTACCAGCAGTGTGCAAGGATTCCTATTTCTCCACATCCTCGTCAATATTTGTTATTTTCTGATTTTATTACTAAAGCCATCCTGGTAGTTGTGAAGTGGTATTTCATGTTGGTTTTGATTTGCATTTCCATAATGACTTATGATATTAAACATCTTTTCATGATCTTGTTGGCTATTTGTATATCTTCTTTTGAGAAGTGTCTCCAAGTTTTTGCTCATTTTTCATTGGATTGTTTGTCTTTAACAATTTGTTGAGTTCTTTATATATTCTACATATTAAACGCTTATATATGACTTACAAACATTTCTCTTATTTCATAGCTTGTCTTTTAATATTCTTAATACTGTTTAAGAAGGGGTTTAATTTTTATGAAGGGTTTAATTTTTATGAAGTCCAATTCATCTGTTTTTTTCTTCTGTTGCTGTTGCTTTTAGTGTCAAATCTAAGAATCCGTTGTCAAATTCAGGGTCATAAAGATTACTCCTATGTTCTCTTAATATTTTTATAGTTTTGGCTCTTATATTTAGGTCATTGACCCACTAAAAGAAAAATTCTGTGTTTCTCTTCCATTCTAGCTTCCAAATTGTGGATGGGTGGGGGGGTTTCCCACATCAATCAATTCTCCAACTCCTTGGGCACCAACTGGGTGTCCTACAATTTAACTCAATTCTGACACTGTCTATCTGAAGTTAGTGTCAGATACCACAGGTTAAGGGCTCAGTTCCATAAGACTTCCCCCCACCCACTTCCCACACCAGTCTCAAGGCCCAGCTTGTGACCTGTATTTTTAACCAACTGGTTATAAATTGGGGGTTGCCACAACCCCTTCCTTGGTTTGATCATTTGCTAGAACAGCACACAGAACTCAGGAAAACAGTTTACTTGTTAGATTACTGGTTTATTATAAAAGGATACAACTCAGGAACAGTCGGATGAAAGAGATGTAGAGGGCAAAATGTGGGAAGTGGTGCCGAGCTTCCGTGCCTTCTGTAGGTACATCACCCTCCCAGCACCTCCACATCTTTACCAACCAGGGAGCTCTCCAAACCCCACAGTTTACAGACTTTTATGGAGGCTTCACCACATAGGCGTGATCAATTATTAACTCAATCTCAAGTCCCTCTCCCTCCTTAGAGGGTGGGAGGTGAGGCTCAAAGTTTCAAGCTCCTTATCATAGCTTCGTCTTTCTGATGTCCAGCCCCCTTCCTGAAGCTATCCAGGAGTTCACCAAGAGTCTCCTCATTAGAGCAAAAGATGCTCTGATATCACCCAGGAAATTCCAAGAGATTTAGGAGCTCTATGTCAGAAGCCAGGGTCAAAGACCAAACATTAGAGCAAAAGATGCTCTTAGTACCTTTATCTCTTAGGAAATTACAGAAGTTTTAGGCACTCTGGCCAGGAGCTAGAGATAAAGACATATATATATGTATTTCTTATGATATCTTAATATCACACCCACTTAGGGATAATTTTTGTATATGGAGTAAGGTACGATTTCACCCTCATTCTTTCACATTTATCCAGTTGTCCCAGAACTTTTTTATTATTTTTTTATTATTATTATTATTGTAATTATTTTTTTTGCTGTACACGGGCCTCTCACTGTTGTGGCCTCTCCCGTTGTGGAGCACAGGCTCCGGACACGCAGGCTCAACAGCCATGGCTCACGGGCCCAGCTGCTCCGCGGCATGTGGGATCTTCCTGGACCAGGGCACGAACCCGTATCCTCTGCATCGGCAGGCGGACTCTCAACCACTGCGCCACCAGGGAAGCCCAGAACGTTTTTTGAAGAGACTGTTCTATTATCCCTGTTGAACAGTCTTGGACCCTTGTCTAAAATTAATTGGTCATAGATGTTTGGGTTTATTTCTGGACTCTGTATTCCATCCCATAAATCTATATGTCTGTCATTATGCCAATACCACACTATTTTGACTACTGTAGCTTTGTAGTAGATTTTGGAATCAGGAAGTATGAGTCCTCCAATGTTTTCAAAATTCTTTTGTCTATTCAGGCTCCCTTGAAGTTCCATATAAATTTGAGAGTTAGCTTTTCCATTTCTGGGGGAAGGGGGAAGGCCATTGTAATTTTGATAGAGACTGCACTGAATCTGTAGATCACTTTGGGTAGCATTGTAATCTTAAGTCTTCCAATCCATGAACCTGCGATGACTTTCCATTTATTTAGGTCTTCAGTTTCTTTCAGCAACATTTTGTAATTGTTAGTGTACAAGTTTTTTACCTCCTTGGTTAAATTTATTCTTAGATATTTTATTCCTTTGGATGCTGTTGTAAGTGGGCTTGTTTTCTTAGTTTCCTTTTTGGATTGGTCATTGTTGATAGGTAGAAACACGGCTGATTTTTGTGCTGATGTTGTACCTGTAACTTTGCTGACTTCATTTATTAGCTCTAGTAGTTTTTTAAAAAATAGATTTTATGGACTTTTCTATATATGGAATCGTGTCATCTGCAAAAAGAGTTTTACTTCTTTCTTATTTGGATGCCTTTTATTTCTTTTTCTTGCCTAATTGTGCTGGCTAAGACTTCTAGTACGTTGTTGAATAGCAGTGGTGAAAGTGGACATCCTTGTCTTGTTTCTGTTCTTAGGGGAATGTTTTCTGTCTTTCACCATTGAATGTGATGTTAACTGTGGGTTTTTCATATATGCCCTTTATCATGTAAAGTAAGTTTTCTTGCTTTCCTAGTTTGCTAAGTATTTTTACCATGAAAGGGTGTTAAATTTAACAACCGCTTTTCCTGCATCGATTGCAGTAAACCTGTGGGGTTCCCCCCTACCTTGGTCTATTAATGTGGCATATTACATTGAATTTTTTTGTGTGTTAAACCACCCTTGCATTCTTAGAATAAAATTCCAGTTGGTCATGGTTTATAGTCCTTTTAATGTACTGTTGGATTCAGTCTGCCAGTATTTTGTTGAGGGTTTTTGTGTCTGTATTCATAAGAGATACTGGTCTGTAGTTTTCTTACAGTATCTTTGTCTGACCTTGGTGTCAGGGTAATGCTGGCCTAATAGAATGTGTTAGGAAGTGTTCCCTTTTCTTCTGTTTTTTTGGAGAGGTTTGAGTAGGATTGATGTTAAAATGTTTAGTAAAATTCACCAGTGAAACTGGACGTGGTTCTTTGGAGGTTTTTGATTACTGGTCCAGTCTCTTGTTGGACCTGTTAAAGATCTGTTGAGATTTTCTATTTCTTCTTGAGTCAGTTTTGGTAATTTGTATGTTTCTGGGAATTTTTCTTTTTTGTCTAGTTTATCTATTTTGTTGGCATACGTTGTCTGTAGTATTCTCCTGAGTCTTTTAATCTCTGTAAGGTTGGTAGTAATGTCCTTGCTTTCATCTGATTTTAGTTATTTACATCTGCTCATCTTTTTCTTTAGTCAGTCTGGTCTAGCTAAAGGTTTGTCTGTTTTGTTGATCTTTTCAAAGAACCAATTTTTGGCTTTGATGATTCTGTTTTTCTGTTCTCTATGTTGTTCATCTCAGCCCTAATCCAGTATAATTTCCTTCCTTCCTTCTGCTGGATTTGGGTTTAGTTTGCTCTTTTTCTAGTTTCTTAATAAAGATCATTTGAGATTCTTTTAGTATAGCATTTATAAATTTCCTGCTTGAGTATGGCATTCTCTACATCCCCTGATTTTGGCAGGTGGTATTTTCTTTTCCAATTGTCTTCAGATTTTTCTTAATTTCCCTAGTGATTTCTTCTTTGACTTATTGGTTCTTTAAGAGTCAGTTTAATTTATACGTACTTGTGAATTTTCCAGTTACCCTTCTATTATTAATTTCTAGCTTCATTCCACTGTGGTCAGAGAATACTTCATAAAATTCAATCCTTTTCAATTTATTGAGAGTTGGTTTTGGCCTAAAATTTGGTCTGTCCTGAAAAATGTTCCATGTGCAATTTAGAATAATGTACATTCTGCTGTTGTTGAGGTGGGAAAGGATATGCTAACTCTTCTAAATGCCTTCACCAGCACTACTAGGGAAGCCACTTGTGCCCTGCCCTTGAGGGTTGAAACAATGGCCAGCCTCTGTGCTGGCCCCTCAGTGAATTTTCAGGCAGATCATGTCATACAACCCTAATTTTTTGGAGGACAGGATCCCTGTTGCCCACCTGGCATCAGCAAGCTGCACCAGAAACATGGGCCACTGTCCCCATAGCTGCCCTTGACAGAGATGGGAGATGATGAATGGTAATAGCCAGCCGCTCTGCAAAATGCCAAAATTCACCAAAGGTTACTGGCCTCTTTCTTCATTAGATGCTCCCTTGGATGCTACAGGCATTTGACTAGATTCCATAGTTCCACAAAGGTTAATTCAGACTGTTTGCCAGCCCAATAGTTGCTTGGGTGGAGGGACCAATTCCTGGATCTTCCTACTCTACCATCTTCCATGATGTCACTCACATATATATTTTTATTTTAGATAGTTGTAATCTTTTGAAAATAATAGTTTTATAATCAGCCTCATACATAGCATGTTTAATGTTATTGTATATTTACCTAATATACAATATATTATTGTATATCAAATATATTATTTGATGTAACAAATAATATAGCAGTCTATTTTGAAAAAAAGTGGACAGAGTTGTAGAACTCTAAGTAAGAAATTACATTTGATAAATAATGTTATATTTTGACCTCCTTCTTTAGGTACCTTTTCACCAGCACTTGCCCAGTAATTTCCAAACTGCTCTTTTTGATTTTATTTTCCAAGTCACAGAAGAAAATATACTGGAGGATAGTGGTTGCCAGGGGCTACGGATAGGAGGAAATGATACACTGTGGTTCAATGGGTATAAAGTTTCAGTTAAGCAAGGTGGTAAAGTTGTAGAGCTCTGTTTATAATTAACAATACTGTGATGTACACTTAAAATTTTGTTAAGACGGTAGATCTCATGTTATGTATTCTTACCACAGTTAAGAAAAATAGGGAATTCCCTGGCAGTCCAATGGTTAGTTAGGACTTGGCGCTTTCACTGCTGGGGCCCAGGTTCAATCCCTGGTCCGGGAACTAAGATCCTGCAAGCCAAGTGGTGTGGCCAAAAAAAAAGAAAAGAAGAAAAAGAAAATGAATGGAAATGATAGCATTAACAAAAATGCTGGTGAAGTATACCTAACAATGAAGTCGTCTGCCAGCTTGAAAGAAAAAAATGTAAGGTAGCCTGATGGAAGAAGGTATAAAAAAGAGTTGAATCTGCTGTTGGAGGCAATGAAAGAGTGCATCAGGATCAGGGAGAACCATGCGATAAGCACTTATAAGACTGATTACATAGCCAAATTGAGCCAAGAGGAAACTTGGGGTGATTGAACATCATATACTGTTACTCTGTGGCTTTCTGTGTTTAGCTGCTGCCCCCTAAAGTGCAATAAATAAATAAAAATAACAGGTTAAAAAACTTAGGGATGAAACAATGTGATTTTTGACTGTACTGACATAATTCCCTTACTAACCAGTTGCACATGAGCTAATTCATGTATTGAAATGTTTTGTAGCAGAATAGTACTAGTAATTTTCTACCTTTTCTGTGTTTGTCCGGCCTTCTCTCTTTCTACTCACAATGTCCAGGTTTCAACCTTCACCACCTCTCATTTGTTCTGTTATCTTCCAGACATGTGTTCCCTTCTGATTGCTCTTCTAATTAACTTATTCTTCATAATGCTACAAGAACTGTCTGTTGAAAACATTAAATCTGATCAAATCGGTTTCCATCATTAGAGCCTGTTTCTCAAACTCTTAGTGTGTGCAAATCATTCTTCATGGTCTCTGTTTTCATACTTTTTCATTTTCCCTCTTTTGCTGTATGGTAGCTTTTTTTTTTTAAGAGAACTTTTATTTTTATTTATTTATTTTTGGCTGCATTGATCTTTGTTGCTGCGCTGGCTTTCTCTAGTTGCGGTGAGCGGGGGCTACTCTTCATTGTGGTGCGTGGGCTTCTCATAGCAGTGGATTCTCTTGTTGAGGAGCACGGACTCTAGGCATGCGGGCTGCAGTTGTTGTGGCACAAGGGCTCAGTAGTTGTGGCTTGCGGGCTCTAGAGCTCAGGCTCAGTAGTTGTGGCTCATGGGTTTAGTTGCTCCGCGGCATGTGGGATCTTCCTGGACCAGGGCTCGAACCCGTGTCCCCTGCATTGGCAGGCAGATTCTTAACCACTGCACCACCAGGGAAGCCCGGTAACGGTTTTCTTCATACCATATTTTGGAAAGTATGCCTTTAGTTTTCAACTCTATTGTTGGTTACCTTTAGGACTGCGAATAACAAATTTTTAAGCCTACATATGTTAATTTATCAACTTCCCCCAAAATGTTATGAGGTGACTCCTACTATAAAAGATGAGTATTAATTTATGAATTTCCTTTTGTGTTTCCTCTGTTTCTTGTCATTTTCATCTCCCAATTTTTGTTAGAATACTGTGTGAAATAGGTACCATCCTAATTTTTGCAACACTTTGTAGTCTTTTTCAGAACTATTAAATTTACATTCTATTCTAGCACCTTAGTAAATTGTCACGTATATTTATGTGCTTAAATGGATTTGTTGTCCATCTCTTATTTTTTGATGGCACTGTTTCTGTGAGTTCTTTATTTTGATGTAGCAAAGGATAAGTCTGTATGGCTTATAGTGCACTAATTTTTCTTTTTCCTGGAAGTACAATGAAACCTGATCAAATTTAGGTCTTTATGTCAGGATACTTGTTATATCTTTAGTTACATTTTCTCTTATTTGTTCTGTTGTCTTTCTCAGAGACTGTTCTGCTTATTGTTGATATGTTTTATTAGTTCTGCTGTTATATTTGCCTTGTCTATTTTTTCTTTCCTTAACTATGCTACCTTTTCTTTTCAGTATCATTTTGATCATAAGAGTTTTATTTTTCTTGAGAATGTAAAGCAGTTCTTTCTGAAATTTTCTTCTGTTTCCTGTGATAAATATTAATCCTGAATGGATTTTTCATCTTTCTTTAGACTACATGGGTATAGTTTGAATGGTTTTGTTATGCCTTAGAAAGCCTAGTAGAGCTTCTCTTTGGTTTTGTAAATAGATGGAAGACCTTTAACCCCACCCCACCTGCCTGCAGCTTCAGGATGAGCTAATCTGTTACTTTGGAGGTCTGGGACTTTATAAAGCATTGTATGCTGGCGATAGTGTCGGTGCTAAGTTTAGGAGTGAGATTGACCTACTTGTAATTTTATTAGTCTTGCTTTTTCTATTCTTTTTGGCCTTCCTTTTGGTTAAAGGACAAGATGTAGGACCTTGTCACTTGCTCCCGCCCTGATAAAGTATTGGTCGGCCACCAGAGGAAGGGATGCTTCAGCTAGGACGTCCTACATCTTTTCCTTTATCACATCTGTGTCCCCGTCCACCTGGTTGGAGGGTGCCTGGGAAAATTGCTCAGCATGCTACATGTGGATTCTGGAGTTGGTCTTCTGGTTTGTACTAACTTATTCAGTATCTGAATGATAGTTTTTAATAAAGCTTTATGGTATAGGTTTGAGGTATTTTCCTGGTTTAAGGATATTTTAACTTTTTAATTTTCTTTAGTTTTTAGGGAGGCATATTCTGCAAACCTACAACCATGCCATCATCTTTCCTGGAAGTCTCATAAGTACTAGAAAGAATTTTTAGGATTTAAAAAAAGGCATTATTTAAACTGAAATCTTTATTTTCTATCTAGCTGTGGATCAATTCTGCAGAAAAATGCATACATTCAAAACTTTGCACAATGTTAAGGTGTTTACTTCCTCTAGGACACTCTTTAAGTGAATAATATCTGATATTGAAAACTTTCTTATTTGGAGTTTCTATAGGGATGTCAACATCAGAAGTCTCCTAAGATAGTGAACCTGAAACTTTAGTATTCATAAGAAACTCTTGAGGAATTGGTTTAAAATGCAGATTTCTATACCCTCTTCCCAGAAGATTTGAGTCAGTGGACTTGAGAATCTTTCTAGCTTACCCTGATGCAGGTGGTCCACAGTTCACCTTTGAGTAATGTTAAAATAATCAGATTTAATTATGAGATAGATATTTCAGGTAACTAGGGCATTTCAGGCTATCCCATGGAGCTGAATAGTTTGACAGCTGCTTTCCTTGGCTTCTAGAGGACGTACTATTCACCAAGATGGATATTCTTTCCATTTTCTTCTCTTAAACCCGAAGCTCAGTTTCCAAAACTTTGGGATTTTTGTAGATTGGGAAAATCTTCACATCTTCACTTACCACACACACACACACACACACACACACACACACACGAAATGCTGCCAGTTTTTTATTTTGCTGAATGAGGGCATTAAAAATAAATAACAATGAAGGACATTTTTAACACCTCCTCTTATCACAACCACCAAAGATATAAGTAAATAAAAATGTAGGAAGAACACAACCTCATAATACCGATAGTCTTGTTTGTTTTTTTAAAGATAACTTTTTTTTTTTTTTGCTGTGTTGGGTCTTTGTCGCTGCGCGCGGGCTCCCTCTAGTTGCAGTGAGCGGGGTCTACTCTTCGTTGCCATGCGCGGCTTCTCATTGCGGTGGCTTCTCTTGTGGAGCACGGGCTCTAGGCACGCGGGCTTCAGTAGTTGTGGCTCACGGGCTGTAGAGCACAGGCTCGGTAGTTGTGGTGCACGGGCTTAGTTGCTGCGCAGCATGTGGGATCTTCCTGGACCAGGGCTCGAACCCGTGTCCCCTGCATTGGCAGGCAGGTTCTTTTTTTTTTTAATATATAAATTTATTTATTTATTTGTTTTTGGCCGCATTAGGTCTTCATTGCTCTGCGCAGACTTTCTAGTTGCGGCGAGCGGGGGCTACTCTTTGTTGTGGTGCGCAGGCTTCTCATTGCAGTGGCTTCTCTTATGGAGCATGGGCTCTAGACGTGCAGGCTTCAGTAGTTGTGGCATGTGGGCTCAGTAGTTGTGACTCGCAGGCTCTAGAGCGCAGGCTCAGTAGTTATGGCGCACGGACTTAGTTGCTCTGCAGGATGTGGGATCTTCCCGGACCAGGGCTCAAACCCGTGTCCCTTGCATTGGCAGGCGGATTCTTAACCACTGCGCCACCAGGGAAGCCCCGCCGCCCCGCCAATAGTCTTTTAAATTGAACACATTTAGCTCTATGCAAAACCCACTGTTTTCCACTTAAGAAAAAGAATTTACTTAGCTACAAATTAATGAATACTTTCTTATGGATGGCATTTAAGAACTGCTCTTTAGTACTTGAAACAGTGCATTGTAAGAGGCACTACCTGAATACAGTGAGTAGACATGTATCTCATATCCTCTGTTTTCTCACCAGTTCGGTCCTTTGGTACAGAAGACAGACCAACAGATCGTCCAATACCACCTCGAGATGAAGTCTTTGAATACATTATATTCCGTGGGAGTGATATTAAAGACCTCACTGTTTGTGAGCCACCAAAACCACAATGTTCTTTGCCTCAGGACCCAGCTATCGTTCAGGTAACATAGTAAATTTGTCTTGGAGTTCAAGTAAATTTCATGCACATAACTAGCCTTGGATTTTGCCTCTCCTTGTTTTTTAAATTTTCTCGATTAAATGTTCATATAAGCTTATTACTGTTTTCTAGTTACCTGGATACCCAAAATAACTGGATAATGTTCTCACCCAGGTTTTTCTCTTTAGATAATAAGTTGGGACTAAATAGATTAAGAAATAGCTGAGGAATTAATTTTTATCATAAGATACTTTCTGATTTCAGCAATGGTTAAAATAGCTAACATTTATTGAGATCTGACTTTATAAGAAGCACTATTCAAAGCACTGCACATATAATAGGGCAATCCTCACAGCACCCTCTCAGCTTGGTGCCAGAGTTATTCTCATTTTTATAATCCTCATTTTCATAAGTGAGGAAATTGAAGTAGACCCATAATTCGAACAGACCCAGGAATTCTGGCTCTAGAATCCAGGATCCATGCCACTATACTATTCACACGTGGATCATATTACAAACCAGGGTGGTGATGGCTACTCTTAGGTAAGATGACTAAGTTTAACGAAAAAAATGCTAAATCACATTATATATTATATGTTTGTTACATAGTATACATGCAATGCAAAAACATAAAAGGATTTTAACATGTACGGATACGTTGTTCAATTCCCAAATAAAGTATTAAAGACGACGATCCTAAGTATTCTCATTAAGAGAAGTTTTTTTAAAATCAGTTAATTTATTTATTTGTTTTTATTTTTGTCTCTGTTGGGTCTTCGTTGCTGTGTGCGGGCTTTCTCTAGTTGCGGCAAGTGGGGGCTACTCTTCGTTACGGTGCACGGGCTTCTCATTGTTGTGGCTTCTCTTGTTGCAGAGCACGGGCTGTAGGTGCACAGGCTTCAGTAGTTGTGGCGCATGAGCTTAGTTGCTCCATGGCATGTGGGATCTTCCCGGACCAGGGATTGAACCCATGTTCCCTGCATTGGCAGGCGGATTCTTAACGACTGTGCCACCAGGGAAGCCCGAGGAATTATAAAATTTGTGTATTTTATTTAAAACAGAAACACATGATGTCTAAAAGATTGTAAATTATGAATTAAAGAAGATGTTCATTATAGTACCTGTTTATATGTTAATTGGAAGCACATAGAAGCTCTGAATTTCTACTAGAGCAGCAGAGGAAGCAGGTTAACATGAGTGTTTTTAGTTACTGGCATAGATGATTAAAAACTTTGTGGCCCCCATATGGTTTTCCTGCTGAATCCATTTTCTTCTCAAGTTTTTTTCTTGTCAAAAGTCTTTGGTCATTTGCAGTAAAATATGCTTGTTGGTTTTTTTTTAACTTCCTCTTTTTTATGCTGTGAGTGATAAAAATCTTAGGTTTTCACAAAACTGACTATTAAAATATATATTATCTTGCATAGAATGTGCCTTCCAGCTATTAAAAGGAAATACCTAATGAACTCTTCTAAAGAAAATATTAAGTACTATATAAAATTAAAATGGGGGAAAAAAAGAGAAAGTACCTTTTAACATTTACTTACTATTTTTCTGAGTATAAGATAAGCTTTTTAAGAAATAATAAATTTGGTTCTTGCAACATAAACTGGAGAAATTCTCTACTCTTACCTATCCCCTGCTTTTTAAGTCTTACTTTTGAGGAATTAAGTCTGAAAGAATCCTGAGAAAGTGCGAACTTCTTAAATGGAGGGAGAGGAGACACATTCTCATAGAAATAGCTGCCTACACCAAAGAGCGATGTTATCGGACTCTCATATCTTTTGATAACTCTCCAGAGAACAACTTATTTAATCAGTCAGTTTTATGGAATGACAATAACCTAGAGAGCACAATTCAAAATGATTTTTAAAAACTTCTTCCAACCACTGTAAATTTTGGCTTTTGATCTTTTGATTCATTCGTTCAGTAGTATTTATTGAATACCTGCCATGTGTCTGATACTAGCAGCAAACATACAGACAGGGTTCTGCCATCAGTGAACTTGTATCCTGGTGGCTGTTAGTACACTTCATATTTATATTATCAACATTTTATGTTAAGATAAATTAATGTATATGTATACATATTAATATATTTATATATATGTATTTTAGGTTTAGTAAGAAGCTTTTTATAAAGTGCTCTTTAACATAATAATAACTGTATTTAAAAGTGTAAGTAGTAAGTGGTTTTGTACAGGATAGTTTGTTTCTGCATTTCTTTCCCATAAATTTAATAGTATAGTGTTTTAATAGTGATTGAAAATAAGAGTAAAATCAAAAGTGAGATGTCTTACTTATGTCACCACCAGACTGAAACTTAGTACTATAACGAAATTTGGTTGTTCTCATATTTTTTCTTTAAGCAAAGTTAGTTTACTTATTCGGGTAACTTTTCTTCGGTTCTTTCCTAAATCTGTTGTAAAACTGAACTCAGAGGAGGAGTTCATTGTAGAAAAAAGCATTTATAAATCACATTGCGTACAATTGACACATGTATATAAATACTGCAATCAGGTTATTCAGCTGTTTTAACGTTAAATGCATGTTGCAAGTTGTTATAATTGCTTTTGTGTCTAGTAGTTGTAATTTAATAGTTTTCTTTAAAATGTAAATATCCGAATTTCTTTCCATTATGTACATATTGTTTAGAGCCTGGAAAATTAACCCATGATCTTTTCTTCAGTCTTCACTAGGCTCATCTACTTCTTCATTCCAGTCAGTGGGCTCCTATGGACCTTTCGGCAGGATGCCAACATACAGTCAATTCAGTCCAAGTTCATTAGTCGGGCAGCAGTTTGGGGCTGTTGGTGTTGGTATGTTGTGCTTTTTTCCTTTTTTTTCTTTCTTTTTTGTATATTTCCCTGTCTTTACCACAAAGATACATAAAACCACAAATTTTCAGGCATATTGTTTGGTGTTCCTTTTGTAGCCTATTATTTTAAAGACTTTATTTTAATGTCCTTAATGATTAGTGGTTCTATAAAGGCCATCTCTTAGAATGCTAACATTTAAAAAAAATCTAGATATATCCAATTACCAAATTTTATTGAATGTTATTTTAAATTTACATAAGATATATCCATTTAAAATAAGCATTTTTTCCAACATTGTGGGTTTTCAAAAAGGGAAGTAGAGATAATGCCATTATTAGGGAGCAATATCAATATATAACACTATAAGGAGAAAATATAGGAGGACTAGGCTAATAACAGTCCTATTTATGATTGGAGGACAAAGGTTATCATGTACAAAGGCTAGGTATAATCAGATCAGATTTTTTTGTGTTTATTTTTATAGTTGTGCATTTTAGCTCTTAAGTACACCTTCATTGAAATTTCCACAATAAAGAAGAGTTTTAAATCTCAAGCTCTAGCCCTTACTCTTTTTTAATTCCATTGAAATAATCACTTATCAGTTTATTTCACTGATCACAAATCCAGTTTCAGGTTTATCTTGAAACTCATTAGTATGTTAACAGGTTTTGTTAAAATTAATTCCTTTCTATGAATATTTTTTATATAGTTGTGACTTTCCAAGTATGTAAATGTTTTACTTATTCACAAAATAAAAAACAATGGGAAAAAAGTGAATCCAAAAATTGAATGAATACAAACAGAAACAACTATATCAGATAACATAACCACACAGAAATAAGAATTCAAGTAAATTTTTACACTCTTAGTAAGATATATTGTAGGAATAAATACAACTATTAAAAAAAACTTGACTTAGGGTTTATTATTGGTAGTGGTATTGGTGGTTTTAATTTTGAAACTATTTTGTATGTATTATAGGATAGGGCAAATGAGTAATATATTGATGTTGTTGAGAAATGGTATTCTTACCTTGGAGAAGGGAGATATAAATATGGAATGGGGAAAGGTAAAGAAGAATGCTGTGGTGGTGAATGTGAATTGGAGGTATGGGTGTGAACTCATTTTTTAAAAACTGGTTGTTTCCTGACTCTGTTCATAGAAAGGACCTGGAAGCAATGATACCCAGTAGCAAAGAACATGTATAAACCCAGTTCTTGCTTTCTAAATACCTCTCCTCCCTAAAAGGGATCTAGGCCCCTTTTAAAAAGAAGAGGAAAAAGAGGAAACAATGCTTTTAGAATAACACTAGCTAATAAATAGAAAGAGTGGTGGACATAGAAAATCACCATTTTGTAATCTCTAGTGAAATAATTAACAAGGATTATCAGTGGATGCTAAAATCATTGGGTGAATGGTGTTGGAACAGGATATTTAAACGATCTTAAAAGTATCATCCCACAGTTTACTTATTAATTCCAAAGGGAGAAAATGTGCCTTTATAATGGAGACATCTGATGGTCACCATCTTAATTAAGTCGTCAAGTTTGGCATTGCCATAATTAATGATTATATGTCTGCTGATGTGATGATATGGGGGAAGGGGGGTAAACAACTTCACTTCTGTGGTATTCTTGCTGAAAATGCAGGCTCTAATCATGAAGAAATTGAGATATATATTCAGAATGCCAGGCTCTTCAAAGGATTCAATGTTGTAAAGAACAGAGGCAGCGGGACTGTTTATTTTTTAATTGCATTCGATCTTTATTTTATTTTATTTTAATTAATTAATTTATTATTTATTTTTGGCTGTGATGGGTCTTTGTTGCTGTGCGTGGGCTTTCTTTAGTTGCGGCAAGCGGGGGCTACTCTTCCGTTGTGGTGCGCGGGCTTCTCATTGCGGTAGCTTCTCTTGTTGAGGAGCACGGGCTCTAGGCGAGTGGGCTTTAGAGCGCAGGCTCAGTAGTTGTGGCGCATGGGCTTAGTTGCTCCGCGGTATGTGGGATCTTCCCGGACCAGGGCTCGAACCCATATTCCCTGCGTTGGCAGGCGGATTCTTAACCTCTGCGCCACCAGGGAAGTCCTGGGACTGTTTTAGACTTGGGAAGACTGAAGAGACATAGCATCCAAATATAACATGTGATTGGATCACAAGTTTTAGGAGAAGTTGATAACAAAGAATGTTTTCGGACTACTGAGGAACTCTGAGTAAGGACTAAATGTTGGATGGTGTTATTGTTTATTTTCTTAGATGTGGTAATGGTATTGTGGTTAACCATATAAGAGAATGTCTGTTTTGGGGAGGTGATTTTGAAGTATTTAAGGGTGAAGAGGCAAACTGATTGTAGTCTATATAGGAAAAAGAGAATTGTGTATATCACAACATGAAGAAATGGAATAGGCGTGGCAAGATGTTAGCAGTTGGTGAGCTAGATGGAGGAATATATTGATATTCAGTGTACTCCTCTTTCAATTTTGACACAGGTTTGACATTTTTCAAATTTATTTATTTTTGTTGGGGGGTGGGTTGTAACCCAGACATTCATCCCTAATCAAAATTTAAATATTTACTTACTTTCAGATTTATTGTTGGATTGGTGAAATAGGGTAGCTTTGGTCCACATACCTTCTAATACTAGTCAAGTGAAGATCAATGTTGCTTATACATGTTAATCAAGATATACTCTACGTTAGTTATAACTGTTAGAATCCTATTCTGAGGATTCAGATAAGGGACAATTGCAAATTATATTATCCTTTTGAGACTCCTTTCACTAAGTTGAATAGTTAGCTAACATTTGGATTATTGTACTTACCTTCTACATTACTGTGAAGTTTGCATAACTTAATATGTATAAAACATTTGAACAGGGTCTAGCACAAAGTATCTACATAATAAATACTGCTTCTGCTATTCTTCACATCCTGCTCCTCTAATCAAAGTATTTTGTGGTGGTGAAATATATATTCCTTATAAATGCTTTTATCTAATTTTGATATTGGAGGTTGCTGGTTTAGTGTTCTTTGGGTGTCAAAAAGGTAGAAGGTTTTGCTTGTGCTTTCCATGTGGGTAGACTTAATTTTTGCAGTGACAGATTATTTTTTTTTGTTTTTTTGTGGTACGCGGGCCTCTCACTGTTGTGGCCTCTCCCGTTGCGGAGCACAGGCTCTGGACGTGCGGGCTCAGCGGCCATGGCTCACAGGCCCAGGCGCTCCGTGGCATGTGGGATCTTCCTGGACCGGGGCACGAACCCGTGTCCCCTGCATCAGCAGGCGGACTCTCAACCACTGCGCCACCAGGGAAGCCCTGACAGATTATTTTTGATTGTTTGATTTTCATACTGGCAGAACAATTTTTGGAGTCGCTAATTAGAGAACTATATATAGTATTTAGAAGAAGTAAAACAAGGAGGAGGAAAACTGTAGCATTGATTAAGGTGGCAGATGTATTTTAGAAACGGAATTAACTTAGATATAATTTGTGTTGGTAAAATTAAGCCAGATTTTAATTTAAGCCTCTTGTTTTCATTTTCTGTGCCTAATATTCTGATGTAAAGAGAAAGTTTAAATAAATCAAGATTACACTATTGCTGTTTGGGGGGAATTTTTTCTACTTTAATTTTCATAGTTTTATTTGCAATTTATATCATGAAGGGTTAATATCCTGAATATCTAAAGAGCTTCTAAAAATTAAGCTCTACAATCCAACAGAAAAATTTGTAAAGATTAGAAACTGACTTTGCCTTTTTCAGAAAAAAATAAATACAAATGGCGCTTAAACATGGAAAGATGCTTAAATCTTGCTCATGATAAGAGATATACAACTTAAGTCATCACCAAGACACCATTTCTCACTATCAATTTGACAAAAACACAAAAGTTTGAATATATTCTGTTTTGGCAAGATTGTGAAGAAAGAGATACTCTCATACTTTGTTTTTTTTAAGCTGATGCACAAATAATTTTTATGTACAAAGATTAGGTCATTACTGATGTTAATTAGGAAAAATTAATTATCTCACAATAAACTGAAGCATCAAAATAGCCATGACATGCTAAGCCTCATACTACTCTTGTGGGCAAGATGGAGGCATATTGGCTGAACATGGGTTCAGCCAGTGGGTACATTTTAGCTGCTTAAATAACAGAACCGTATTGGACAGTGATTCTCTTAGGTCTCTAGTGTTTTGTACACGTTAATTTTTAATCACTGAGTTTAATGAATACTTAACATGCTTATGAACTTTAAAGTTAGCATAGGGACTTCCCTGGTTGTCTAGTGGTTAAGAATCTGCCTTCCAATGCAGGGGATACGGGTTCGATCCCTGGTCAGGGACCTAAGATCTCACATGCCGCAGGACAACTAAGCCCACACACTGCAACTACTGAGCACACGGGCCACAGCTAGAGAGCCCGCATGCCACAACTACAGAGCCCACATGCTCTGGAGCCCACGCGCTGCAACAAGGAGCCCACGCTGCAGCGGAGGATCCCACATGCTGCAACGAAGATCCCATGTGTTGCACCTGAGACCTGACACAGCCAAAAATAAAATAAATAAATAAAGTTAGCATAAACCAGGAGGGTGTTTCATGCATTAAGGATGACAGACAAAGGATTGTTAAAGATGAACTTGGGGGCAATTCCCTGGCAGTCCGTTGGTCAGGACTCCCTGCCTCCACTGCAGAGGGCACAGGTTTGATCCCTGGTCAGGGAACTAAAATTCCTCATGCCACGTGGTACAGCCTAAATAAATAAATAATCTACTTTGGTAATGTATAAAGGAATTAAACATTCCAGTTAAAAAGCAGAGATCATCAAACTGAATTTTTTTTAAAAAGACCCTGCTATGTGATGTTTATAAGAGATGAATTAAAAGAAAGTTAAAGAACAGAAAAAGGCATGACATACCATACAAACACTGATAACAAGAAAACTATGTTAGGAAAATTAACATCAGACAAAGCAGCTTAAAGATCAGGAGTACTGCCAAAGATAAAGAAGGATTCTTCATAACAGTACATCAGGAAGCTGTAACAATCCTAGATGTGTATGTAACTTTTATAAAATAGTACACCAACACCAGCAATTGCAGAAAGTAGATTCTTAAGTAAATATTGATCAATCAATGGGATAGATCAAATCCTGGTCCATAAAATGAGTTACATTAAATTCAGAAGGATTGAAATCATATGTGGTATCTTCTCAAACCACAAAGAAATTAAATTTGGAATTAATAAAGATAACTTGAAAAATATACAAATAGTATATTTCTGTTTGCTCAATATAGAAATTGAGCAAACTTACAAAAATCACTAATGAAGAAGAAATCATAGGGGAAATAAGATATTTTTAAATATAATGATCATAAAGCACAGCATATCAAAATTTGTGAGTGGAGCTTAAGCATTGCTTAGGGGAAATTTCATACCTTTAAATACATATATAAGAAAACAAGAATTTTTTTTTTTTTTTTGCGGTACGCGGGCCTCTCACTGTTGTGGCCTCTCCCGTTGCGAGCACAGGCTCAGCGGCCGTGGCTCACGGGCCCAGCCGCTCCGCGGCATGTGGGATCTTCCCGGACCGGGGCACGAACCCGTGTCCCCTGCATCGGCAGGTGGGCTCTCAACCACTGTACCACCAGGGAAGCCCCCAAAACAAGAATATTTTAAAATCAGTGCTCTAAGCTGCCAGCTTATTAAGAAGCTAAAAAAAGGAAAGAAAATTAGCCCAAAAGTACTAGAAGGAAGAAAAAATTTAAAGCAGAAATCAAGGAAATAGAAACAAGTCAAAAATATGTATATAATATCATCAAGCCAGGAGCTGGTTCTTGGAAAAATTTCATAAAATTAATGAGCCCCTAGCAAGACTAAACAAGGAAAAAAAGAAGACTCAAATAGGGCTTCCCTGGTGGTGCAGTGGTTGAGAATCTGCCTGCCAACGTAGGGGACACGGGTTCGAGCCCTGGTCTGGGAAGATCCCACATGCCACGGAGCAGCTAGGCCCGTGAGCCACAACTGCTGAGCCTGCACGTTTGGAGCCTGTGCTCCGCAACAAGAGAGGCCCGTGCACCATGATGAAAAGTGGCCCCCGCTCGCCGCAACTAGAGAAAGCCCTGGCACAGAAACGAAGACCCAATACAGCCAAAAATAAATTAATTAATTTTAAAAAAATCAAAAAAAAAAAAAAAGAAAGTGTAGGCATCACTATAGATCCTAAAAGGATAATATGAAGATATTGTGAACAACTTTATGTCAACAGATTTGACAGATGAAATAGACAAGTTCCTTGAAAATACAACTTTCCTAAACCAACACAGGAGGAAGTACAGTCTCAGTATCACCCTGTTAAAGAAGTTGAAACTAATTTAAAATCTTCTGTAAAGAAAATTCTAGACTATTTGCTTTACTGATAAATTCTACCATTTAGGGAAGAAATAATTTTACCCATCTTACACAAACTCTTTGAGAGAATAAAAGAAGAACACTTCCTAACCAGATAACCAAGGCAAGCTGAGATACCAAAACCTAAATGGTATCTAAATGAAATCAATACAAGAAAATAAAATTATAGCTAATTTCCCTGAAGATATATGTAAAAATCCTTAACATAGTATTAGCAGTGGAAGCCAGCAGTTCATAAAAAGGATGTTACATAATGACATCTCAGGAATGCAAAGATGTTTTAACGTTTGAAAATCATTAGTAATTTACCACATTAACAGAATAAAGGAGAAAAACTGCAATCCCAAGAGATACAGAACAGGCATTTGGTAAAATTCAAACCCCTTTATCAACAACTAAGGAATAGGAGGGAATTTCCTAATCTGATCAGTGAAATGAAAAGCTTACACACAGGGTTTCCCGGGTGGCACAGTGGTTAAGAATCCGCCTGCCAATGCAGGGGACACGGGTTCAAGCCCTGGCCCGGGAAGATCCCACATGCCACGGAGCAACTAAGCCGGTGCACCACTAGTGAGCCTGAGCTCTAGAGCCCACAAGCCACAACTACTGAGCCCACGTGCCACAACTGCTGAAGCCTGTGCGCCTAGAGCCCCTGCTCTGCAACAAGATAAGCCACGACAATGAGAAGTCTGCGCACCACAACAAACAGTAGCCCCCGCTCACCGCAACCAGAGAAAGCCTGCGCACAGCAACGACGACCCAACAGAGCCAAAAATAAATAAATAAATAAGTAAATTTTTTTTTTTTTAAAAAAAAGCTTACACACATAATGGTGGGATAATGAATGCTTTTCCCTTGAGGTAAGGAATAAAGCGAAAGAATTGTCTTGTTTCATGTAGTGTTGTTCTAGAGGTCCTAGTCAGTCCAGTGAGGCAAGAAAAAAATAAATAAATAAAAGATTTAGAGATTGGAAAGGCAGAGCTAAAAATGTCATTATTTGAAGGTGACATGATTATGTATGTAGAAAATGCAAAGGAATATTCAAGCTACTGGAATGAATAAGTGAATTTAGCATAGTAAGGGAATACATGGTAAATATACAAAAATCAACTGTATTTTTGTATTCAGAACAGACAGTTTGGCAAACTGTGTGGCCTGTGGACCAAATCCCACCAGCCTCCTGTTTTACTGGAATACAGCCATACCCATTTATTTACATGTGGTCTGTGGCTACTTTTACACTACAAGGGCAGAGTTGTATAGTTATAACAGAGCATATGGCCTGAAAAACCTAGAATATTTTATTTACCATCTGGCTACTTGTAGATAAAGTTTGCTGATCTAGAACAAATTATTGGTAAATGAAATATAAAGTGCAACAAAGCTTACAATAGCACCAGTAACATCAGATACCCGGGAATGAATGTAACAAAAGATAGTATTTTAAAATCTCTATGTGGTTCTCAGTGGAGGGGAGTTCATTTTACCCCCCTCCCTCAGGGGACATTTGGTAATGCCTGGAGACATTTTTGTTTGTCACAACTGGGTGATACTACTAGCATCTAATGGGTAGAGGCCAGGGATGCTACTTAACATCCTACAATGCATGGGACAACCCCTCTCAACAAAAAATTATCTGGCCCAACACGTCTGTAGTGCTGAAGTTGAGAAAACTCTGCTCTACAATAAAAATCACAAAACACTGCTGAGAGAATTTAGAGATCTAAATAAATGGAGAGTTAATCCATGCTTATGGGTTAGAATATTCAATATTATTTTTATGATGACACTTTCCCCAGAATTGGTTTACAGGTTGAACACAATCCTGATCAAAATCCCATCACACTTTAAAACTAGAAATTGACATGCTGATTCTAATATTTGTATGGAAATACAAAATCTATAATAGCCAAACTACTCTTGAAGAAAGAGGAAGTTTGAGGTATACACCCAATTTCAAGATTCAGAACAGGGAATTATTGATATAAGAATACACAGATATACCAGGGTAAAGAATAGAGAGTACAGAAATAGACCTACTTAAATGCTGATTTAAGACAGAGATGCCAGTGCAGTTCAGTGGAGAAGGGGAAATCTTTTTTGTTTTGTTTTTTTTGTGTGTGTGAATGATGATTATAAATTTCACTTTTATTTTCCTGTGGATAGAAGGGGAAATCTTTTTAACAAATGATCTTGCAGCAGCTAGATATCTATTTGGAAAAAATTAACAATGACCCCTGCCTCACACTCTACATGAAAAATAACTTGAGATAAATCAATAGCAGCAATGGCACGAGGGAGGTGGGTGTAATATGACTGGGAAGTCAGGAAAGAGACGGAGGATGTAGAAGAGTTTGCTCATGGGGCTGGGTGGCGGTGGGGAAGCAGGCACAAGCAGTGGGAGGTTGAGTCAGAGCAGGATGGAGGTTGAATACACATCATCAGAGTGGTTTATGTCTTGGTCATTACCCAGAAATACTAGGGATAATGGGATAGATTCAGCATCCCACAGAATTATTGAGAGCAGTAGTCTCAACATTTCTGGGGATGCTGTGGGAGGCTATGTTAGGCCTCTCCTTAGCTGGCTGGGACTGCAGCCTGAATGGATTACACCTCTAAAGGAGTCCCATTCATTCTTATTGTCTGAGGTACTTTGCTGAGTTCTGATGCCCCGTTTTAAGAGAGATATGAACAACTAGAATTCATTAAATTAGGAGAAGTCAAAAGAGGCAAGGCTTAAAGAGCATGTGAAGGTGAGTAATTGTTGAAGGAACTAGAGTTGCTTAGCTTGGAAATTAGAAGATGTGAGGAACATGATCATAATCTTCAAGTAATTTAAAAGCAGGTAGTTAAACTTCTGTTGTGGAACAAAGAGGTGTAAATGAGTAATGAGAAAAGAGGTAGGCAGATAAGGGGGAGGACCTTATAAACTAAGGTAAATAGTTTGAACTTTTTTCTTGAGGGCAGTGGAAAGCCATCAGAGAGTCCTAAGCACTGTAGTGATGTGATTATTTTTCTGTTTCATAAAAGATTATTCTCAGTACCACTTTCATATTGGATTTAGAGGTGGGGGAAGAGGGGCTATTGAAACAGTTCCTGCTAGAGAAAACCTATGTAGATTAAATATTAAGAAGAGAGCACAGCATATGGAAAGTGATTGATCCATAAGTTCTGAAGAAATGTAGAAAAGAAGATTGACATAACCTAGTATAGCAAAGGTCCTTTCCTCATATTACCAGAACTTGTTGTGGTTGCTTTAGGCAGAATGCAGCCCACAATACTGTACTGAGGGGAGGCATTAAAATGGACTGGAGTCCATTGTCCACTGCCTTGGAAATGCTGGAAAAGCTCTTCATAGACCTGTCTGCTGATTTGGCTATTTGTGCAGATACTTGGTGTGAAGATAATTGAACCTTAATGTTGGTATTGAATGTACCATTTCTGCTACTTCTCTATCTGATGTACATCCTTGCTGTCCCATCTGTATAACTGTCCAGGAGAGTATTGCATATGTTAAAAAAATTGTTTGCATCCAAAGATGCTGGAGTATATATGGGCTTGCTTTTTATATATTGTCAAAAATTTCTCAAATTATTTTTTGATTCAGTTTCATTAATTTCCAGTATTATTAATTTACACAAGTGCTATAGGGAGGGACAATTATCATTAAAATGCTGTGTTACTTTATATAATTGAAAGGTTTAAAATTTTTGTCATTCAAAAAATTTTCTTAAAGCTGGAAGCTCCTTGACATCCTTTGGAACAGAAGCATCAAACAGCGGTGCCCTATCCCAAAGTAGTGCAGTTGGTTCTGCCTTTACACAGGATACAAGATCTCTAAAAACACAGTTATCTCAAGGTAAGCTGTTTTTTCCTTCAAAATTTTCCATTCTAAATTTCTATAGATAGTAGTCTTTCTCTGAATGTAAGAGCTTTTGCAGCTTGTAACTCACATGTATACTTTCTACTTAGTTCTTTAAAAAAAATTTTAAATTGTTGTTCAATAAGTACATTATTGAATGACTTCCACTGTTCAGACTTTTTATAATTCTTAGATCATAAAACTGAAATGGTGAACATTGTCTAAGTTTGACCTTTTTTTTTTTTTTACAAAGCAATTATATTACTTGTATATAATACTTAAATATTACTGGTCAATCTCAGACTCACCACTGAGGATGAACTATCCTTGATGAATTTGAAATAGTAGCTGAGGAAACAAACTATTCATTATGCTGTTGCATCTTTCCTAGCATCCTCATAGAATCTAGAGCAGTGGCTCTCAGTGTGGACCACTCACAATCAAATCATCTGATCTGGAATGCTTCTTAAAAATGTAGGTCCTGAGAACTGCTACATCAGAATCCCTGGAGCTTGGAGATCTGCATTTTAATAAGCTTAAAGGATCCTGTTTCATTTCTTTTTAATTCTGTTTTTCCACCAACCAGTCTCATAACCTTCAGTGGTCCCAGGATTCTTTATCTGCTGCTAAAGTGGGTGAAACTGGCCCATTGCTTTATATGGATGTTTACTTTTAAATAAAACAATGTAAAGTCATTTCAGAAAGATGCTATCATGATCAGGACAGTATTTTTTAAAGCACTTGAGGGTAAAATCAAGCCAATGCTAAACATAATCCTGTGTATCTCACTTTAGATATTTTGAAATAGTTGTAGTTACTTTTATTCATATTGATTTAAAAAAAACTTAATTTTTAATTTTTTAACATTCTAAAGATTTTTTGTAGGTAAATTAGAAATACACTAAGCGCACTGTATAGCACGGGAAGCTACATTCAATATCCTGTGATAAACCATAATGGAAAAGAATGTATATATATATATATAAAATATATATGTGTATATATATATTATAACTGAATCACTTTGCTGTACAGTAGAAATTAACACAACTTTGTAAATCAACTATACTTCAATAAATTTTTTAAAAAAGAAATACACTAAGCATAGGAAGAAGATAAAAATACCTATAATCTCACCACCCAGAAATAACAAATATTTACATCCAGACTTTCATCTAGGTTAACATAAGTGTATATTTGTGTGTGTTTGTTATTGGTTTGTTAATTTTTTTAAGATTTCCTTCTTAGAGAAGATATTTAATCTTTTTAAGCTTTAGTGTTCCATACTATAAAACAGGACTTTAAATTTTTTGAAATGTATCAGTGTCCTTAACATAATGCCTGACACATAGAACGTGCTCAGTAGATGTTAGCTATCTTAATTAATAACCAACATTAACCTTAATATTGAAGCACCAGAAGGATTCTTATTAAAATCATAAGTAAGGATTCCCTTTCTCATTGCTAGTCAGCATTGTTCTGGAATTTTTAGCTATGTCAGGAATACATGAAAAAGAAATAAGAAGTATTAATATTAGAATAGCATTATTTGCCAATGCTGACTTCCTACTTGGAATTGAGAATTCACTGAAAAACTAGAACTAATATGAGACTTAAATTAGAGAGAGGTAAAATGTAGAGAATAAGTATAAAAATCAGTAGATGTCCTAGGGCTTACCCCATGGCTCAGTGGTTTAAGAATCCGCCTGCCAGTGCAGGGGACACCGGTTCGAGCCCTGGTCGAGGAAGATCCCACATGGCCGCAGAGCAGCAAAGCCCGTGAGCTACAACTACTGAGCCTGTGCTGTAGAGCCCGTGAGCCACAACTGCTGAGCCCGCATGCTACAACTATTGAAGCCCATGTGCCTAGAGCCCATGCTCAGCAGTAAGAGAAGCCACAACAATGAGAAGCCTGTGCACCACAGCGAAGAGTAGCCCTTGCTCACTGCAACTGGAGAAAGCCTTTGCACAGCAGTGAAGACCCAATGCAGCCAAAAATTAAATAAATTAAAAAAAAATAGATGTCCTAAAACCTAACCCACTGATTATTAATGGGGATAAAAGAAGATGTTCACAATGATGAGAAATAGAAATTATATGTAAAATACATAATAGGAAATATGGCCAGTCTCTATGATGAAAGATACAAAATATAATAGAGGGACATAAAAGAAGTTACATGTAATCAAAGAAAGATATCTTATTCCTAGATAAAAAGATTTAGTATTAGGAAGACTTTATTTCTCATAATAATTAAATTTACTGTACTTTCAATAAATCTACATGGAATAGTAAGAGAACCTAATAAAACAGATACACAGACTATCTTAAAAATAAGCATGCAAGTATACCTAGATATGTTTTAAGAATAAAAGTAATGAGGACTTCCCTGGTGGCGCAGTGGTTGAGAGTCCGCCTGCCGATGCAGGGGACACGGGTTCATGCCCTGGTCCGGGAAGATCCCACATGCCGTGGAGCGGCTAGGCCCGTGAGCCATGGCCACTGAGCCTGCACGTCTGGAGCCTGTGCTCCGCAACTGGAGAGGCCCACGTACCGCAAAAAAAAAAAAAAAAAAAAAAGTAATTAGATAGGGCTTACCTCCTTAATAAAGTATACATAAAATAAAGCAGTACAGGAATAAATTTAGAGATGAATAGAGCAAAAGTCAGAAATAGATCCAAGTATAAATAAGTAATTAGTATATGATAAAGATATTATTTTTAAATTAGTAGAGAAAGACTACTAAATGATCCGTCCAATAAATGATGTTGTGAACAGACAACTGCCTGATCACTTGGAAAAGTAACTCTAGAATCCTTCCCTCATACTTAAGGCTAAAATAAGTTTTGAATAGATTAAAATTTTTTTTTAAATTTAATTACATATTTATTAGAAGAAAGAGGTATGTTTAAATAAAACAATGGGAGAGGCGGCCTGGGAATTTGCATTTTGATTTCACCAACTAAAATTTTTGAAGTTTATAAAATTTTAACACCTAGAATTTTCTTGTAACTGTAAGAATAAGAATGTGAAGATAACTCGAGGGGGTGTGTTTATTATAAAAGAGCTTTTGAGTTTATTCCTAATATGTCCAGTATCACCTGTATTTCCCTATTTATAACAAAATTGCCATCATGATGTAGTACCAGACTTTAATTACAAAGGTTTTCAAAATACAGGGACTTACCTGTGGCTAAGACTCCGTGCTCCCAATTCAGAGGGCCCAGGTTTGATCCCTGGTCAGGGAACTAGATCCCACATATTGCAACTAAAAGATCCCGCATACCATAACTAACACCCAGTGCGGCCAAATAAATAAATATTAAAAAAAAAAAACACACAGCAGTGAGTTATTACTTACTGTGATTGCCCTATCACTTGCAGTTCTGTAATATTGTGAGTCACAGGATCTTAAAGAAAAGCCTTAGTGAAGTAAAGTTTTGTAAGTTTATAAGATCATTTAATGTACTATTATAAAATTACCTAAACAATAGGCTTTTCCAAAAACTTAACACTTGTTTGACAAATAAATCTGTTTATAAGGTGATAAGTGATTACAAAATGTTTTCTCTTAGACCAAAACTTGTATAAACCACTATGATTTCCCATTATAATCAGTGGGAAAATTACAGCGTTTCTATTAATGGCAGAGTAAACTTTGTCATTAATGCTGGAAATGGTGACACACATTTGTAATTGCATACTTTAGTTAACCATATATTTGGGGAGTATTACTAATAAACAGTCCCTGAAGCACCTGGTGCACAACAACCAATGTGCTGTCAGTACTCACCAGTTCCCCAGTTTGGAGCCTGTGCAGATAGCACAGGTGGGTAGTAACATTTGCAGCATATTTGGGAATATTTTTTTTTTACATAAAATGAGGACAATTTTTTAAAGCAAAACCTATTTTGGTGCAATATCATGGGATGTGAGAGCATCTTGAGCGGAGATTTATGGCAAACATTAGAGACAAAAAGCATGATGGGAGCGCCCAGTGTTACATTCTTCTGTTCATACTGTGACCAGGCTCTGACCTCATGGAAGAAAAAAATGGAATTTGTAAGTACAAAACCCATATTAAGCAAAAATTTGCCAAGTGATCATTCAAACAGCAAAGGGTGAGTATGGCTACTGTGTAATTATCTGAAGGGTTTATTTGTTGCTGGCCTTTTAGTATTGATGTTTAATTACCCAAGACTCTAAGGAATCGAAGAACTTCACCTGACTTTCTAGTTCTTTACTTCCTTTATAATAGAAATTTAATGCAGATAATACTTATAGATATAAGGGTATCACTTTAGACATATCTTCAGAAAGTACTAAAAAAGTTAGGACTTCCCTGGTGGCACAGTGGTTAAGAATCCGCCTGCCAAAGCAGGGGACACGGGTTCAATCCCTGGTCTGAGAAGATCCCACATGCCGCGGAGCAACTAAGCCCGTGCGCCACAACTACAGAGCCTGCGCTCTAGAGCCTGGAGCCACAACTACTGAAGCCTGCGCGCCTAGAGCCTGTGCTCCACAGCAAGAAAAGCCACTGCAATGAGAAGACCGTGCACCACAAGGAAGAGTAGCCCCCGCTGTCTGCAACTAGAGAAAGCCTGCACGCAGCAAGGAAGACCCAAAGCAGCCAAAAATAAATTTTAAAAGAAGTTAAAGCCTCTAGAAATAATGGCTAAAGTCTCAGTGTAAGCTGGTGGTTGTGGTTATTGGGGAAAGCCTACATCTGACCTGCCTAAATTATCTTTCATAATATTCCTGGGGGATTTTGTACCAGAGTTTTTTTGTTTGTTTGTTTTGGGGTTTATTTTATTTTATTTTATTTTATTTTACTGATCAAGTGACCAGCCCACTAAAGATAAACAGTTTTAAACTCTGGTCTAATGAGTAGATGGATTCAGATTGTGCTGAGGATTTGAATTGGTAGAAGTAAAACTCTAGACCTATTTTTAGGATCTAGGTGATTTTGAAACCCCCAGAGGATAGTGATAGTTTCTTATCTTTTGGTTACGTTTCAGGTCGTTCAAGCCCTCAGTTAGACCCTTTGAGAAAAAGCCCAACCATGGAACAAGCAGTGCAGACAGCCTCGGCCCACTTACCTGCTCCGGCACCTGCTGGGAGAAGGAGCCCTGTATCATCAACCAGGCCTTTACCATCAACCAGCCAAAAAGCAATAGAGAATCAAGAGCACAGGCGAGGTAGAACTTTAGCTATTTACTATTTTTTAATTGACTGGTCGACATCTTCCATTCAACTTACTTTCATTAAAAACATTTACTCTATGTAAATGATCCTAGACAGTTTAAACTGAACTTGATAGAATGTTCAGTCTTTCAAATTTGACTCAAAGTAGTGATGGTGGTGGGGATATATAGATTTTTGGTTTTGTTCTGGGTTTGTTTGTTTTTCCATTTCTAACTTTCCAGAAGTTCTTGATTATGTGTCCTAAGTTAACTGTCACTTTCTGTGTGTTCTATAGCTGAAGTACACAAGGTTTCAAGACCAGAAAATGAGCAACTCAGAAATGATAGCAAGAGACAAATTGGTAAGTTGTTACTTGGATCTGAAAGCCTTATCCTATGCTTTTCAATAGAGAACATTTGAAATGTATGATGCATAATTACTATAAAGAAAGAATAGCAAGGGTTGGTGACTATAAAGGAGTAGCACAGGGGAGTTTCATTGTGGTAACAGACAGTTCTTTATCTTATGGTGGGGGTACTGTGGATCTGCATACGTAGCAAAATGTCATAGAACTGTACATAAAGACATACGAAAAAATGAGAACATCCAAAACTGTTGAAATCTGAATATGAGATCTATAGTATAGTTAATTATATTGTGCCAGTGTCCTGGTTTTTCCCGGTTTTTGATAATGTACAATAGATAATCAAGATGTAACTGTTGGAGGGGAAGCTGGGTGATAGGCACATAGGACCACTCTACTTTTATTTCAATTTTTTTTAACCTAATTATTTCAAAAGATTTTTTTTTTTTAATCACGTGTCTGGAATAAACCCTACTTGATGGTAGGCAGTTGTCTATTGATATATTCTTGAATGTTATCTGCAAGTAGGACTTGTATATTTATATTTACATTGTTTTATGGCTTTCTCTTTTGTACTGTCTTTTGTATTTTTTTATGTTTTTGTGTCAGTTTCATGTTAGCATTATAAAATTGTTTTCTATGCTTTTAAGAATGGAATTGGGAGTTCCCTGGTGGCCTAATGGTTAGGACTCAGTGCTTTCACTGCCATGGCCTGCGTTCAATCCCTGATCAGGGAACTAAAATCCTGCAAGCCGCGTGGCATGGCCAAAAGAAAAAAAAGAATGGAATTATCGGGAACTATATTCAATATCCTGTAATATACCGTAATGGAAAAGAATATGAAAAAGAATATATATAACTGACTCACTTTGCTGTACAACAGAAGTTAACACAGCATTGTAAATCAACTATGCTTCAATACAATAAATGTTTTAAAAAAGAATTGAATTACCTGTACCTTTAAAATTGAGAAGTTTTCTCATTAAAATTAAGGTCTGGGCTCCTTTTTTTTTTGAAGTAATTATTCAAGGACTTTAACTTTCTTTCATTATTATTGATTTAATATGACTGTATACTTTCTTTATCTGTTTTGTAATCTATGACATTTACCCCAAATCCATCCATTTTATTCTTCTCTAATTTATTAGCAGAGAATAAATTATAATTATAAACTCTTCCAAATTAAAAAATAAAAGCAGTGTGTGATCTCTTTAATTACATAATAATTGGAAGATGCTCTTTCACTTAATTTTAGAAAGCTAGGTACAATTTTAAATGTATAAACACTTTATTTCTTCTGTACATTTTTATATGTTTATGTTTTTGTTTGTTGTTTTTTGATGTGGACCATTTTTTTTTTAAGTCTTTATTGAATTTGTTACAATATTGCTTCTGAGTTATGTCTTGGTTTTTTTGGCTATGAGGCATGTGGGATCTTAGCTCCCCAACCAGGGATTGAACCCGAACCCCCTGCACTGGAAGGCAAAGTCTTAACCACTGGACCGCCAGGGAAGTCCCTATATGTATTTTATTTGTGCTGTGTGCCATAGAATTACAGAGGTTTTGGTTTGGTTTACTATGTTTCACTTTTTTTAATTTGGAAAAAGAACCCCTCTCTTCTCAAGATAAAATAATTGCCATGCTTCCATCATTCAAAAATCGTGTAAAGTAGTGCATGCTTTGGCAGCACATATACTAAAATTGGAACGATACGGAGAAGGTTAGCATGGCTCCTGCACAAGGATAACGTGCAAATTCATGAAGCACTGCATATTTTAATATAAAAAGAATATGTGTATATATGTGTGTGGTGTGTGTGTGTGTGTGTGTGTGTGTCTATCTGAATCGCTTTGCTGTATACCAGAAACTAATACAACATTGTAAATCAACTATACTTCAATTTAAAAAATAAAATATAAATCATGTAAAGCAATAAATAAAAGTATCTGTCACTGCCCTTCAAAATTTAAGACAGAAATACTGTGCTGTAATTTCTGGCTTTTGGCCAAGACATTTTCAGTAGTAGAGCTGAATATTTAAACATCCTGCTTGTCTAGATTTAAGTGTCTGGATATACTGCTGTGGGTTTTTGAGGTTTGTTTTCTCAAACTTAGACAATTTGCCAAATTTTAGTGAACAGTGAGCACAAACCTGTCTATTACTCTGTAGTCACTTCTGATCTTTATCAGTATGTGTTAAACATTTCACATAATTATAATCATTGAAATCATAGTGCTTTGTGCTCTATATTTTTCTGTTAACCAACATCAAATACTATTCCATGTTTCTCTTTTAATTTTTTTCTTCTTAACTGTTCCTCTTGTGTTGGATATTTGGGTTCTCAAGTTTTCACTATAATTTATGCTACTTTGGTATTGCTTTATCATACCTCATAAATCTTGATATTGTATTAAATTGTAGAGAAAAGTAGATACAGGAAGACTTGAAAAATATGGAGCCATTTAGAGGGAGACAGTAAAGGTGAAGCAGGAAGTGGTTGGAGTGGTTGAGACCATGTACGTCTTTTCTTTTTTTAAAAAAATATAAATTTATTTATTTATTTTTGGCTGCGTTGGGTCTTCATTGCTGCACGCGGGCTTTCTCTAGTTGCAGTGAGCAGGGGCTGCTCTTCATTGCACGGGTTTCTTATTGCAGTGGCTTCTCTTGTTGTGGAGCACGGGCTCGAGGCGCGTGGGCTTCAGTAGTTGTGGCACACGGGCTCAGTGGTTGTGGCTCGTTGGCTCTAGAGCACAGGCTCAGTAGTTGTGGCTCACAGGCTTGGTTCTCTGCGGCATGTGGGATCTTCCCGGACCAGGGATAGAACCCGTGTCCCCTGCATTGGCAGGCAGATTCTTAACCACTGCGCCACCAGGGAAATCCGAGACCATGTACTTCTTCTTGTCTTTTGTGTTATCTTGCAATTTGTGCTGCTAAATGTTCATCTATTTTTCTCACTATAAATCTTGATTTCTATGATCCTTTCCATAAAAGTCTTCCTGAATTTTGAGAACCCAATATATATTTGACATTTTGTAGGTATTAGGGATATAAGAAGAACAAAGTAATTTAGTACAGAAGTCTCCCAAATTGTTTGGTTGTATACTGTATCAGTAGCATGTATGAGTGTAAACCCCATAGATATAAATTTCATGTGTGCCGTTTATAAATTTTATATGTGCTCTTCTCAGTCTATTATGTATTAAATGTTTGTGAAACTTCATCTTTTTTATATTAAAAAATACAAATATCATCATGTGTATAGAGACTTGTAAGCATTTCTCTTGTTGACCATAAAGACCACAATAATAGCTTCTGCTCTAAACCAGCTTGTTCTTTCTTTATTAATATAGTTCCAGGTGCTCCTTCAGCTCCAAGGAGAGGGCGTGGGGGTCATCGAGGTGGCAGGGGAAGATTTGGTATTCGACGAGATGGTCCAATGAAATTTGAGAAAGACTTTGACTTTGAAAGTGCAAATGCACAATTTAACAAGGAGGAAATCGACAGAGAGTTTCATAATAAACTTAAATTGAAAGGTGAGTTTTTATTTTTCTATTCAAAAAATACTCTTATTTGACTTGTGAATTATGGATGTTTAGTACAAGTCTTGACTTTTATGGTATGTGCTTGTTTTTCATTAGAAGATAAACTTGAGAAACAGGAGAAGCCTGTAAATGGTGAAGATAAAGGAGACTCAGGAGTTGATACCCAAAACAGTGAAGGAAATGCAGATGAAGAAGATCCACTTGGACCTAACTGCTATTATGACAAAACTAAATCTTTCTTTGATAATATTTCTTGTGATGATAACAGGTACAGTCTTTTAAGCTGCTCTTATGCTCTTAGGAGGTTGAAGTGTGAAATGAATTCTTATAAATTCACAAAGTTTAATGAATACTTAAAAATATCTAGGGACTGCCCTGGCAGTCCAGTGGTTAAAAATCCGCACTTCCAATGCACGGGTTCAATCCCTGGGTGGGGGGGCCACGGGTTCAATCCGTGGTCGGGGAACCAAGATCCCGTATGCGGCAATGTGTGGCCAAAAAAAAAAAAAATCTAATGACTACAATTGTTTAATGATTTATTTTGCTAAAAGAAAATAATTTATACTAAAATTTTAAATGATATTGCTCTTTGAGAAAAATAAATAATCATATACTTTTGTTTGGGGATGCATTCACATTTGAAAATTAGTAAATAAAAATAGAGGCATTCATCTAACACCTAAACACCTTTTACTTTACCCCTCTACAATGTAGTTCAGATGAAGTTTGCTGATACAGTAAAGCTCTGCTATATTGCAGTAAATGTGGATCCAGAAAACTGGTTAATTAAAGGATCCAACATAACAAACTAAGAGTTCCAGGGTTTCTGCTGCCTGATCCTAATTGTCCTCCAGGCTGCAGTTTGGTGCCACCTGGTGGCAGTTTTGTACTTCACTTTAAACGTGGACGGGGATGATTCTGAATCCTCTGATTATCTGGGCTGTGGGCCAGCAGCAGCAATTCAGACGCTTCAGGCGTCAGGTTCAGAGGTTGGGCCAGGAGCGTACTAGGAACTCAGGGATCTATCCTCCATCTCTTCACATCCTGAGACAGGGTTTCCTTTCCTGGCTTTGCCCTTTCTTCCTTTGGGACTGATTGGAGGGTAGAGTCAATTGCCAATCCCATTTATTGGGGCTGTTGTCAGTTTCTTTGTATTATCAACTGCGTTTGCAAGAAGCTTAATACCAGTCATATTTTCACATGAATTATAGGAACATATTGCCATGGACAGCTTGTGATGACTTAGATAAGGTGCTTATTTTTATTTGATTCTTAGGAATTACTTAGCCTTAATTTGGGAATCAGTGCTGCATAGTTTTGCTGGAAAATGTTCTTTAAAACTTGATACACTAAAGATTATTTGTTCTCATAATAGAGAACGGAGACCAACCTGGGCTGAAGAAAGAAGATTAAATGCAGAAACATTTGGAATCCCACTTCGTCCAAACCGTGGCCGTGGAGGGTACAGAGGCAGGGGAGGTCTTGGTTTCCGTGGTGGCCGAGGACGTGGTAGCGGCCGAGGTGGTAACTTTGCCACTCCTCGAGGATTTCGTGGTGGATTCAGAGGAGGTCGTGGGGGCAGGGAGTTTGCAGATTTCGAATATAGGGTAAGTATTATGTGCTTTGGGGTTGGCTTGCAGTTGTATGAAATTCAAAATGTTTTAAACTCTTTATCTCTTAGAGGTGAATATTTTTAGGGCATTTGTATAACTTCCATTTGACTTTTCAGTGGAGGATGTACCTGATTAGGATATTTATATAATTTTAAGGAGCAGTAACTTCTTGGTTAATGCATCTAATTCTTTTTTAACTATTTTCTTTTCAGTTGGAGGAAGTAAAGAGATAGAAATGTGATATTCTTTTTTATCTTTCTGTTATAAAACCATGATTTCAGATTTAATGGACTGGTAAAATTTCTTCCAAAAACCTGTTAAGAGACTGACTTAGGATTAATTTCTTTTCCTTAAAAAAATTTTGTTGTTGTTGTTGGAGGCACAGGGGATCACTAAAAGATATTATACGGTACAGAAAAGAGCCATATTGTATCACCTTTATTTCATATTACAAAGTATGCTTCAATACCAAGAGAATCTAGGAAGAACATATTTAAAGGGGTCTTTAAGTCAGTGTTACTATCCTAGTCATCGATTTTAGGGATAGTGGAGAGGAAAGTATATAATCAAAGAAACGATCAAAATCCTATCATAAAGAAGTCTACTAGGAATTACATAGGGCAGCTAGAGACAAAAAGACCAGGACTTCCCTGGTGGCGCAGTGGTTAAGAATCCGCCTGCCAGCACAGGGGACATGGGTTCAAGCCCTGGTCTGGGAAGATCCCACATGCTGCGGAGCAACTAAGCCCGTGCGCCACAGCTACTGAGCCTGCATACCACAACTACTGAAGCCCGCACACCCTAGAGCCCTGCTCTGCAGCAAGAGAAGCCACCGCAGTGAGAAACCCATGCACTGCAATAAAGAGTAGACCCCGCTTGCTGCAACTAGAGAAAGCCTGCGCACAGCAACAAAGACCCAAAGCAGCCAAAAATAAATTTTAAAAAAAAAATTAAAAAAAAAATAAGAAAAGGAAAAGAAACAAAAAGACCTACTAGCAGGAATTTCATTATTCAATATTTAAAACTGGTCATTGTTGAGATCCCTCTTGAAGGGTCATTGTTAGTGGCTTTTGGATCTGTTCTGTTAATTTTGATGCCTTTAATATTGTGTCATCACATCCAAGGCTGCTGAAAATTAGCCTCAAGTCGTTAGCTCAGGGTACCCAGCCATGGTGGATGCAGCCTGATGTAGCTTCAGCACTTCTAACTTGCAAAATGGCCATTTCAGCTAGGGGACTGTGTCTTAGGAACTACAGAACTCCTCTTCCTTGCCACTATTACTCCTCTTGAGGTTGCCAGTGACCTTTGCTTATAGAATTCAGTAGCCTTTTCACAAATATTTGCCCTTAACTACTCTGCAATATTTGACACTGATAACTGCCCACCCAACGTGGAGTCTTTCTTCCTGCTTTTTGTTTTTTTAACACTTTTGATATTTCTCTCTTTATAAAAATAACGTATGTTCCTTAACACAGCCTATAAGGTGCTTCATGATCTGCCTGTTTCTCCAGATGAGAGGTCTAGTACTTGCTCTAGATCTTGTTGCCAGTGGGACTGCCCTTTTCTTCATTCATTCTGCTACACATATGTGGGTCTTCTTGCTCTTGTTTAGTGCCAAGCTTATTCCTATCTCACGACCTTTTTACCCATTCCTTCTGCCTGCAATGTTCAGTTTGCTCCATTGTGTTCATGTTTGCACTCTAGCATAGGCTCAAGCTTTCCCTCTCTCCTCTCCTGCAGCAATTTCCCCCTCCCCTTTCTGAGCTTGTCTATTCATAGCTTCTAATCAGTTTTTCAACTTGGACCTTGTATGCTTTCACTTACATTTTTCTATATTTACTTGCATTGTGTCCTGTGATTAACTTAAACTTAACCTTCCTCAGAATGTCCTCCTCATCTTCTCACTTTCCCATCATCTCAGTTTGGTATTCTTTTGTCTCCCAGGCTGTGGAGGTATCCATGATCATGGGCCATTTCCACATCACCACATTCATTCCTTTGAGGCGTTTCTGCCAACTACCATAATAACCCACTGATTGGTGTTTAGACCTTCAGTTTCTCTTTACCTCACTTCAGGCATATCAGCTACCTGTTGAAGAACCTATGGCAACTCCTGTTGAAGACCACATTGAGTCAGCTTGGTTTGAGAAAAAGTACGTTTAAATTAGACCTTGATCCTGATGAGAATTTTAGTAATTTTTGCTAGTATGACCTCAGTTGAGTTGTTAAACCTTTCTGGCCCTCAGTTTTGCACAGTTTTATTTCAGACACACCATTAAAGTCTCAGAGTTGGAAAGCATCTGAGAGTTGTGACCTCCTGGCCAAACCAAAAACCTCTTCTGTTGGTATCCTTTATGAGGGCTGGGAACTTATTACACTTTCTAAGAGCATCCATCCCACCCCAAGGGTGCTCTAATTATTAGGATTTCACAGACACACACATAATTTGAACAAAATCTTTTTCCCTCTACCTTCTAAACTTATTAGTTTAACTCTACCCTTGTCTATACACAGAATATACTCTTCTTCATAATGATTTTTCATATATTTGAAAAAGTTAGCTGTCATGTTGTGTAAGACTGGATCATTAATTCCCTTTATCTGAGCAGTCATCAGTAAACCTTTGAGTAACCACTGTGTGCATAGAATATGCACTTATTAATGCAAACCTTCGTTTTGAGGCCGTGTCTCACTATTCAGCCATTTTGAGCCTTTAGTTAAAACTCCTATCATATATATTGTAGAATTAGAATGCATTGTAGAGGTTGTCTGCATGAGTCTTTATCCGCACTAATGTATCCCTGACAGATAGTTCAACCTCTGCTTGGGTGTTTCAAGGAGTGATAGATTCACTAGACCTCAGGCTGATGGCTAGAAGGTTCTAATGTGACATTGCACTGCCTGCTCGTTTTACTCTGTAAGGGTCCCACTGGATATATCCAGCCCCATTTATTATTATCCTTTAACCTGTCCGATTCAAGCAGTTGACTCATGGTCATCTCTTATACACACTGCTTGATTCCAACTCTGAGTTCATTCATTGACCAAATATATTGAATTCTTCGTATATGCCAAGCTCTATGCTGGACATTGGTGGTAACAAAACACATGCAGTCCCAGCCTTCTTGATGTTTATGGTCCAGTGGGAAGACAGACCCAGCTGAAAGACAGGGGCTTCCTTTCAATCTTGCCTAAGGTTTGCTCTATCCTTAGAAACTTCTCTTCCTTCCTCCACTGATTTCTTCCTTTTCTGACCTCCTGTGGTATCTGCTTTCATCACCACACATTTTACATATACTTATATTCCCTATTTCATGTGTTTTGTTTTGTTCTGCATCGCCAACTAGATGGGAGCCTCTTGGCATTAGTGAATATGTATTTTACTTTTCTTTCCACCAGAACACCTATCTCAGCATGGAGCCATAGTGGGCTTGAAGTAAGTACTTAGCATGTTGATTAGGAATAAGTTACTTCAGTGAGGCTGAAGGTCCATCAGTATGGCTAGCCATTGCTTGTCCATTCCAAAGTTGAATGATCCTTCTGTCTGCCACTAGATCCCAGACCTTCTCAGCAGCCTGTTCCTTCTAAATCATAGCATCTGGCACCTTTAAAGGTGGAAGTAGTGATTGACCACTACTGCATAAAGGAAATTTACCTTCTAAGATTATACTTGTTTCTGAAGCATCTAATACTTCTCAGAGATGAAGTACAGTGGCATTTGCAGCAGCCTTCATGTAATGGGTTAGCTTTGTTCTTTATGCTCCACTGACATGAACATTATAAGCAGATCTGGTTGTTTAATGAAAACATGGGTAAAGATAGGATCATATATATTTTTTTAGAACTCCTTAGAAATATCAGTCAAACTAGAACTTCTCTCCCACCCTACTCCAATAGATAGTTAGGAAACCAAGGACCCAGAGGAGTTAACTCTCTTGATCTAGGTATAAGCTTAGCCAAAATTTACTCTTCGGCTTCTGAGTTTTCCTTAGGATAATGTTAGAAACATAAACTTGTGGTGAGTTTGGTCCTATGGTGCTTTTTCTTTTCTTTCTTTTTTGGGGGCTGGGAGATCAGGCTGGGGCTAATGAGAGAGTGGCCCACTCCTATTTTATATGCTGCTGCTAAGGAGGTTAAGCTGCCATGGTGGGTGAGACAGGTTGCCTTTCATTTGAGTCTGTGTTTCTTCAGAGAGGGTCCAGAGACAACAAGGTATCTGAAATGACTCAGCATGGTACTCTCTCCCTTTCCCCTTTTATTTTCTCCTTTCCTTCCTGCTACTTCTCTGTTTCCTTCTCCCCTTTCCCTCCCTCTTTCCCTTTCTATCTCGCTTTCTTTTTTTACCTTTCAGAAAATCACAGCTTTTGAACCCTAAAAGGTCTGGATTGATCATACAGCTTTCTGAAAGGTAAAAAAAAACACAGGGCATGTGAAGGTTGGCATCGGTGGGGGACAGACATCAGGATCATCTTCAGCTTATTTCTTTCTGTATCAACTTACACCATGCCGTTTGTATTCTAACTTAATAACATTGTACAAATGGTTTGGTGTTGTATACACAGATAAAATTAAGTTTTTAACATAGGCAGTGTGTATTTCTAACAGTCAGGGTGAGAATCAGCAGTAAAAATCAGGTAGCAACTAGTCCTGAGGAAAAGAGAAGCCCTTGGCTCTGTGTACAGGCATTTGGTTTAGGATTAATCTCACTGGAAAGCTAGAGGCTCCTTGAGATTTTTATTGCTTTCTCCCTGGTTGCTTTTAAAAACATTTCCCAGGCAGCGCTCTGATTTTCAGAACTTATTTCAGATTTAAAAGTTGTCCTTTTAAAATGAATTTCCAAATCATTGCTTTCTCCTGACATGAAACTGTGGAGAAGAGAAATGTTATTTTACCACCTGGATATTTTATTGCTTAGTAAAGATATCAAAGACTCGGGAATTTTATTTATCTTCTTCCAAAAAATGTTGTCAGTTGTATTTGATGAGTTTGACTACTATGATGAAGGCTTAATTTTTTTTTTAATTATTAGGACAGCACCAAAGGTAGTAGGGTGTGCCTATATCTTAGTAGGGGGCCTTCTTGCTAGGACAAGCCCACAGCACCACTGCTTTAACCTCTACTAACTGGAAAATACACTTAACAAATAATGAGCCACTGCTGGGTGTGTAAGTTATAAAAAGTGTTTCCTGGAAATCAGTGAAACGAGTTTATACATGAAAGTAAGAGGAGGATATATTTAAAGGTTATGAAAAATATACTTAAAATAAAGCAGATTTAAAAGAAATACTTATTAATAAACCCCAATAGTTTGAAACATGAGCTAATTTTTTTTTTCCTTTTTAGAAAGACAACAAAGTTGCTGCATAGTCTGCAAACAAGTCTTTGAAAATAGATGGATTTTTAGCTCTTCGTGGTCCTGAGAATTGGTTTCAGTCTTTGAGAAGAATGAGAAAGTGAATTTGCTGTATATTTGTCACCAGCACTGGGTTTTTGTTTGTTTGTTTGTTTGTTTTTCTGCTTAATTTCAAAGATACAATACAGTTAATTTTGGGGGTGGGAGGGAAGGCTCATCTTAATAAATGAGCATTAAATATATTTGGAATAGCAGAAGGTTAAGTGATTTCTTATGTATAGTTAAACTAAAGCAGTACTCCAGTGGAACTTATAAGTATTTTTTCATCACTGAAAGGATTTTTCTTATCACTAAATTGTATTTGGCAATTATTGTGAGTTGCCTGCAGATAGGGCCGTGATACTGTTTTGAGCCACAGAAGGAAGGGTCTGTGTGTCTATGTGTCTGTCTATATCTTTCTTTTTCTTTCTTTCTTTCTTTCTTTCTTTTTTTGGAAATCCTGTAATAACCCTTCTGAGGTAGCTTATTTCGTCAATTAATTAGGGTGCTGGATGGTAGAGAATTTTGTCAGTCAACTATGTACACACAGTAAATACTGTTTCTTAGGCAAAGGTAACTTTTTTATATAGTTGTAAAATTCCATTATATTCCATTGCCAAAGAAACATTAAGAACTTTGTATAGCTGTATAAAAAGCAACTAATTTTTTAAAGAATAAACATTTTAAAGTCAGCAAACATACTGTGTCCTTGCAGAAGTTGATGTGCTGAGGAGCAGAAGTATGGGTGGGTCTTTTTTTCATAGCTTTTCAGGCTTAAGATTGTTGATTTTGATTTTTTTTTTAAATGTTTGGAACGTAAATGAAGATTTGATACATTCTTTCATTATCTAAAAAGGGTAAATTACTTATGCTCATTGTAAGAACTTTATTTTGTAGCAAATGGCATATCACAGGATTTATCCACATAATAGATATTTTCAGTATACAAATGTAAATAATCATAGATAAGAATGTACTTAGCTGTATTTTCAAATAAGTAACCCCCCCCCTTTTTTAAGACAATAAAACTAGGTGTCAATTAACCTGTTCTTCCTGATATGCCTGGAGTTTTGTTGTGATACCTTGACTCTTTCCATTATATTTCAAGATGATTCAGAGTGTTAGAAATTATTTTGGCAACCTATAAGATATCATAACACTGGTCCTTAGGCCTGTGACCCACAAATGACTCAGTATAGAGTTAATTGCTAAAATTATTAGTAAATCTTTTTGATATTTTAAGCTATAGTGGAAAAAAAATCTGGCCACTTTGTGTTTTTATGAAGGCCGTGGAATAAAGTCCAAAGATTAAATATTTTTATCTATTTTGATTTTTGTTAACTTTCTCCTTAAAATATTCAGTAGTGATAAAGATATGGAAAATTGCACTGTAGGAGAATTGGAGTATATAAAGGTGGTTGATAATTTTAATTTTATATCTTTTGTGTAGCTCTACAAGAAAATGTTTTGTAATTTGGTTTCATTATTAAGGTCCAGTATTTGGCAGCCATAGTTTAGATAATATTGTTTAATACTGTTTGCTCGCATGTTAACAACAAAATCTTTTGGAGGACCCATAAATCATGGCATTGAACACATTTCTGAGGCATTCTGAACATCAAAGCAAGTGCTATGGCAATACCTGTGTAGACTATTAGAGATGTCCTGGGCTGATTTGAAAAAAAAAAAAAACTGTAAATACCAGTTCTACACGCTCTGAAAGTATGAATTCATGCATTTTCCAAGCCCTCTGCGTCATTGACTAGGGCATTTGGTACCCCAGTAATAACCGGCAGCGTGACATACCTGCAGTGCACCTTACAATATTAAAAAGGTTTTTATTCTAAGACAGAATAAAACTGTTCAATAAAAAAGGTTCGTCAAAGTTCTTTCTCTTTAAACACTAATATTTTCTTACAGTAGAAAGAAGTATAGTGAAGGGCATCTTTAACATGTAAGAATGGAATTATGGTCATGTTTATATTCCCTAAAATAGCTAAATTAATTTCTGTTTTCCTAGGATTTATACAGTGTTGTGTTTAAAGCTGGAAGCCCTTTCTCCCCCTCCTAGAGTACAGAAAGCTCCTGAGTTACCATCCACGACATGAGGAGACTAAGCCAACCAGGCACAGGCCAAGCTGGAAACCTTAGGCTAGAATGCACCCTCTGTGGGCAAGCACATGCAAAAGACAAAAAAGGGAAGGGCTGATTCCGCTGAAACTTGTCTTTGGATAGACCATTTCTCCTTCCAAAAGCACGGCTTAATGTGAGGGGTAGGGAGAGTGGTCAGGAATGTTAATTCAGCTCAATGGATCTTAATCAGGGGTGAACTGCCGTCCAGGGAGCATTTAGGAATGAGAAAGCAGGTGTTTTGGTTATCACAATGACTCGGGGACCACCACTGGCTTTTAAGAGTAAGGGCCAGGATGGTAAATGTTCTGTGCTATGCTAGACAGTGCCATAATTGATTATCCAGCCCAAGTGCAGCAGTGACCCTTCCACTTTGAGAAATACTGACTAAAGTCCCTCTACATGGAAAGACAATGAGTGGGGAATTAATTTTTCCCCAAAAATTTTTAATAAAACTTTACTAAAGAATCTTTACATGGTATATGAAAGGAAAAGGACCTTACTTGCAGGAGTACTGTCAACATTTTGGAAACTCATTTATCATCACATAGGAATTACCATTTCATCCTGTTCTCTGTCAGTAGTTCATAAATCTCATACCAGAAGCACCTGAGGAGCATTTTTTAAAGTACAAATTCCCATGCCCCACACTTGGAGAGTCTGATTCTGAAGTTCTGCAGTGAAACCCGGGAATCTGCCTAAGTCCCACCAGTAGTTCTGATCAGCCAGGTTTAGAAAGCCAATTTTAAAACATCACAGCTGACTCATCTAATCTAGCCCCCCCTCCTTGTAAGGGTCTTGGTGATGTTTCCATGTAGAACTATTTTATCATTTCTCTGTCCTTCCAAACTCAGTATATCTAAGTTGTGACTCCAGCACGAAGAGTGGGAAAGAACTAAATGGAGCAGGGGTGCATTTCTGCAGGATAGAATCTAAGGGGAAACAGGAAAATTGAGACTTGTTTCCTCTAGGGTTTGGCTGCTTTGAGTACCGAGGCTCCGTTCCTAGCATGTAGGAAATGAGTGTGTGTTGTTTCTGTGTCTCAGTTTTACATAGTTTTTGTCCCTGTCTCCATGGGTTGTCAGTCTGAAAGAAAAGCTGCTCTTTCTGCACAGCCCTGTGGTAATAGCTCACATCTGATCGTGTCTGGATTCATTGTTACAGGATCCCCCTGCCCTATTAGTTCAGAGACTAAAAGCTGGTTTAAGTAGTGACAGTGGGGAGAGTGTCACAGAATAAAGTAATGAAGGCGAGTAAGCTCTTAGAGGAGCTCAGATGTCAACCAGTTTGCTTAGTTTACCTCCTTTGACTGTGATTTTAAAAGATGACAAGTATGAGTACAATCGGAATCAAACTTAAGGAAGTAAAGTAGCACCGTTAATCTCTGAATCTGGGTGTGCTTAATGGGGATTCGCTCAGAGCAGGCTGCCTTCGCTTCTCCCAGTATAGAGACACTGGGACAACTTCTTGGCATAAGAGCTAGTCAGGTGAGGGAAGTAAGGGAGAGTGTAGCTTTGAGCAGCAGAGCCCTGGAGGCCAGCAGCAGTCCGTCGGCCAGCTAGCGTGTACACTGGGAAGCTGAAGATGCAGGCCCCAGGCCCTGCTGTTGTGGGGGTCAAACCAACCTCCTGAGGAGGAGTGACGCAGAAGTTTTTATCCTGTTTTTCAAAGCCACGGTTAGTAAAAGCGAGCTTGTGGTTTTTGAGACAGTTTGAAATCTGGCTCCAAGAGCACATGATGAGACTGTGAATCTAATGTGGTTTCTGTTCTCAGTGATGGTGCCAAGCTGTGCCCGTTATATGGGTGTTCTTTAAATTCCAGTTCGGTTCGTATTTTAACAGACTTGGCTGACTGATAAAAGTGTTTTCACGTTTAGCTCATAAACATATCAAAATCAACCTGAATCTGATTCTAGTTCATAATGAATGTTGATTTTTAGGGAAATGCTTTAAAATGCACTGGTGTCTGTATTGTGGTTTATAAAGAAACAAAGCAGCTCTGTGAGGCCAAAGCATATTTCAGTTTAATAATAAGGCTTTCATAGAGTGACTCATAGTTTAGGTGCACAGAAACAACTGAGAGCGGCCAGCAAGGAGCTCATGGCCCAGAAAGTCTTGCCTTTGCCTCTAAACTTGAAGAGCAGCCTGGGAGTGGAAGAGCAGAGAGCCAAGAATGCCAGTTTGAGGAGGTGTGAGAAGCCTGGGCCAAGGCGAGATTGTAATGAATTCCAGTGAATGGTTTACAGTCATCCCAGCACAGAGAACAGGAACATGTTTACTAGATGTCTGGAGTGTGCTTCTGTTATCCTGGTACTCACTTAATCCTTATAATCCTCGGGTGCTGGCCTCACACAGGATTGTTGATGAGAATGCAAATCCCAACATTGCAGTTCAGGATTTTGCTTGTGCTGAAATTGTTTTATAAATTTCTTTTACTGGGTTAGTTGGGTGACAGTTATCCCTTACTCCATTCCCCAGTGTTTAATAGCATTTCTTTTGTCCCAGAATGGGTTTTGGAGCTTTGCAGATTTCAGTTTACAGAGGAGTGAGGTATAGTTTCATTTTTGTATAAGTAATACACTGTAAAAAGGATATGGGCAGTATGGAAGATGGTTTTTAAAAATAGATAAATAAAAGAAGAAAGAAAATCTACCATCCCACCATTCAGGGCTAACCATTGGTAACACTATTTGGCTATATATTCAACCTGGCATTGTTCTGTACCGGCATGTGCTTCTCAGCAAAGATAGATTCATAGTATACGTACTGTTGTGAAACTTGCTTTTTTCACTTCGTGTATTGAGTAGCACTGTTTTGTTTTAAAGTATGATTATGCACACAGAAAAGCACACATATCATGATTACTTATGCAAACAGTACCCAGAAGCCCCCTTAAAACTCCCTTCCAGGGGCTTCCCTGGTGGTGCAGTGGTTGAGAGTCTGCCTGCCGATGCAGGGGACACGGGTTCGTGCCCCGGTCTGGGAGGATCCCACATGCCGCAGAGTGGCTGGGCCCGTGAGCCATGGCCGCCGAGCCTGTGCGTCCGGAGCCTGTGCTTCGCAACGGGAGAGGCCACAACAGTGAGAGGCCCGCGTACCGCAAAAAAAAAAGCAAAACTCCCTTCCGGTAGCCCCCACCCCATCAAGGGTAACCACTATCCTGACTTCTAACAGCTTAGATTGCTTTTGCTTGTGTTTGTTCTTTACATAAATGGAATTAAACAACATATATGCTTTTGTACTTAGCTTCTTTGCTCAACATTGTGTTTGTGAGATTCATCCATATTGTTGCATTTGGCTGCGGACCGTTCGTTTTCGTTGCAGTATAGTATTCCATTGTGTTAACAGACCATGATTTACCCATTCTGCTGTTGATACCGCATTTGCATCATTTCTAGCTTTTGGCTGTTAAAAAAATGCTGGCACAGTTTTTTCCTCCACAAGAGAAGCTGAAGTTAGAGTGGGTAAGAGGAACGCGGACTTTGAATATTGTGACAGATAGTAGTGCCCAGCTATGGAGCTGTTCCACACTAGCGTGCTGCTGCAAGGAATTTGTAATGAAGCAAAAAGTACCAGCAAACTATGATGTGCTGTAGATGTAGACATAGGTGTGTGTATTAGAGCAGATGCAGGGTTAATCCTCCTCTGTGGGCCTAGCCTTTTCCCGAAGGACGCTGCTCCACCTACCACCCTTCCCAGTGGCAGCACTGGAGTATTTCTTGCCCTGCAAACTATGTTCAGGATGTAGACTTCGTGTCCTTGTTCCCTCCCTTTCTGGTAAAACCCCTACTTAACTCCATTCAGGCTTATGTGATCCTCTCACTCTCCTGGTTACCTGATTACTCCCATCTTAAAAAAATTATTCCTGCCTTTCTCTTCCTCTATACCTCCATCCTTCCATATGACTTCATCTGTGTGGCTTACCCATCTGTGTTGGGAGTCCCCAAGATAATCATACTGATGGCGATGATTCTTACAGCACAAAGATGCAAAGCAAAATTGAGCAAAGGAAAGGGTGTATGGGCGAAGTCTAGAGTGAACCAGGCTCAGACTTTCAGAGGGGACTTTGAAAGTGGTGTCACAGAGTATGTCCTTCGTTCCCCCAGCAAAGAATTGTTCCAACATGTGTGGAATGTTGTCTACCAGGGAAGCTCACCAGCAGCTGAGGGCCCAGGGTTTTGATCGGGGTCTGGTTATTCAGGCATCTTCTGCGTGGCACATACTAAAACCCCAGACTCCCAGAAGTAAAGCACAAATACACATCATTGACTGTACAGTTTAGGCACAGTGAGCCACTCTTATCAGTTCTGGGAATGATGGAAACCCTCCTCAAATCCTAGTTTCCAGATGTCAGCCAAGGGCCAAATTTGTAAGCAGTCTTTATAAAGGATAGGAGTCAGGCCTGCTGTGTTAACTTTCCTGGACCCATCCTACACCCTGGCCCCTGTTCCTTTCCCTGTGACCTTTTCTTCTCACCTCCTCCTACCCAAACCTGTAGACACACCTGGACCTTGTCTATCAACCTCAACTGCATCATTTCTGAATCATGGATTTAGACACCCTACGCTTTGATCTTCCAACTGGCTTGCTCAAGAAATAATAAGTACATACACACATAGAGTGACCTAACCACTCCTTTGCTCAGTAACTGCTTTTAGCTTGGTGCAGACCCCCAGGTCAGGAATCTTTCTACTTTGGATTCGTTAGCTTCCATCTTCTACTTTCCCTACCACCATCTCCAACCAGCCTAGACTCCTTGAACTATCATTATCTTACAAATAACCTTAAACTCCCTTGCACCTCTTTTGAGCTTTTTGTGCTCTTGTTTAGAGAAACTTCAACCCTGAAAGCATCCAACCACCCACATGATCAGTATTCACTCAGAGGGTTGTGTCCTACAGAAGAGAATCACAATTGAATACATTAGTACCACTGTAAATCTGATTACTGCTCTCTCCTGGCCCTCAACATTGCCAGCAAAACTTAGTACTTTTCTGTAATCACCTCTCTGTAGTCAGCAAATGGCCCTGCTATCCATTTCAAAGAGAACTAGAAGACATTGGATGGAAACTGCCTCAGGCACTTAGCACACTCTCTAACATATGCATCCAGCCTTGTCCTGGCTGTCCTTTAAAAACAGAAAATATCACGTATCAAAAAACTGCTTGTGCTCTGGCTCCCTAATTCCCACCGCTCCCGTTACTGAATTACCTCTTTCTCTGTGTCTTCAACTTCTTCCTTGATAAAGGATCCTTTCCATTCGCATTTAATTATAATGCTAGCATATTATATAGCATATTAATGTGTTAGTATTCATATATTTATATATACAGGCGTAACTTGGAGATATTGCGGGTTTAGATTGAGACCCCAGTAAAGCAAATATCACAAAGTGAGTCACACGAATTTTTTTCTTTCCTAGTATATATAAAGTTAGATTTACACTGTACTTTTGTCTATTAAACGTGCAATAATAGCATTATGCCTACAAAACAGTATACGTACCTTTATTTTAAAACAATGCTGTTGGGAAAATGGTGCCGATAGACTTGCTTGATGCAGGGTTGCCACAGAACTTCCCATTTGTAAAAAATGCAATATTTGCAAAGCACAATAAAACGAAGTATGCCTATAATTGTAACTATGTAGCATTTATTATGTTAGACTTCTTTTTTAAGAAAATTATCCTAGGATCCTACCTCCTACCAGTTCCTCCTTAGCTCTTGAACTATCTAGATGCCTGATCTCCCTTTCACTTCTTAACCCACTTGTTCTACTTCATACACCGCTAAAACAGTTCTTGGTAAGGTCACTAATGATCTCCAGTGAGCCTTTCAAAGTTTTCCTCTCTTACTTGTTTTACAGAAGCATTCCATGCAGTCTGCCTCTCCCTTCTCAAAATACTCTTGTCTTCCTGGCTGCCAGATCCTCGGTCTGCCCAATTCTAATTCGTCAGTCACCCCATTTTGAAATAATAATGTTCCTCAGGGTTCAACTTTAGCTTTTTTTCCTTCTCCCCGCTGCTCCCCACACACAACACTACCACAAATTATGCAGTGGAGTTTCCCACATTCTTGTTATCTCTCCTGCCAGATAAGTTTGCTTTTTTTCCCCCCTCTTTTTAAGCTGCATACTCTCTCTGGCCTTAACTACATGGAGTTATTCTCACATTCACTTATCTAGCACAGATCTTTTCTGAGTCTGGATCTGACTTTTCCTTTGGCCGAGCCGCAAGGCTTGCGGAATCTTAGTTCCCTGACCAGGGATTGAACCTGGGGCCACAGCAGTGAAAGCGCTGAGTCCTAACCACTGGACCGCCAGGGAAGTCCCTGGATCTGACTTCTTGATACCTGTGCTTGAAGGTCTTATAGTAGCCTCTCAAATGTAATGTTCCCCAAACTGAAGTGATGATCTTCCCTCTGCTTTTCTTCCAGTGTTCTTGATCCAGTTATGTAGCAACACCATCTACTAACCCGACTGTGCTGGAAATGTGGAAGTCACCTTTGACACTCCATTTATCTTCAGTTCTGCACCAGCTTCATGCCTGTTACCAACTTCTATCAATTCTTTCTCTTTTTTTTAACTTTTATTTTATTTTATTTATTTTTAGCTGCATCAGGTCTTAATTGTGGCACGTGGGATCTTTCGTTGTGGCACTCAGGCTTCTTCCTAGTTGGAGCCTGTGAGCGCGCGGGCTCAGTAGTTGTGGCGTGTGGGCTTAGTTGCCCGACCAGGGATCAAACCTGCGTCCCTTGCATTGGAAGCCCCTGGGAAGTCCCAAGTTCTACTTTCTCAATATATCTAATACCTCTTTTATTTTTAAAACGTTTAATTATTTTGGTAAGAGATGTGTGTGCATGTATTTTAATCTAAATGCTTCACAAAGGCTTATAATGAAAGCCCTCAGTCATGCTAACAATCAATCATCCCTTGCTACCCCTAGTCTTTTGTTTTTAGTTTTACTGATTTTCTGTGGAAAAGGGGAAACTATTTATTCAACAAATCTTTATTGAGCCCTTATGTAGAAGAGATATAGTTCATTTGCAGGGTAAGCAACAGTGAACAAAATAAACCTTGGAGCTTGTATTCTGGGAGGAGAGAAATGAGTAAAATTTATATAAAGTATGTTAAGAAGATGCTTTAAGGGAATTCCCTGAAGGTCTAATGGTTAGGACTCTGCGCTTTCACTGCAGGGGCCCTGGTTCAGTCCCTGGTCGGGGAACTAGGATCCTGCAAGCTGTGTAGTGTGGCCAAAAAAAAGATGCTTAAGTTCTATGGAGAAAAAGCCAAGAAGTGGGGGACAAGAAAGGGTGTGTGGGCTTGAGGGTGGATTGCTGCGTGAATTTAAAATAGGTTAGGAAGCTGATTTGAGAAATGACATTTGAGAAATGACAAGAAGCTGATTGGATGTTCAAGCAGAAGAAATTTTAGCTGCAAAGACCCTGAAGCAGGAGTGAACCTAGTATTGCTGGAGTGGAGTGAGGGAGGAGAGGCTTGTAGAATGTGAGGTTAGAGTGTCAGTGGAGACTGGACAGGGAAGGAATAGTGGAGTCCACTGTAATGATTGTCATTTGTTCCGAGATGGGAAGCAATTGTAGGGTTTTGAATGGAAGAGTGACAATCTGAATTACATTTTAAAAGATTCTCTGGGACTTCCCTGGTGGTCCGGTGGGTAAGACTCCGCACTCCCAATGCAAGGGGCCCAGGTTTGATCTCTGGTTGAGGAACTAGATCCCGCATGCATGCCGCAACTAAGAAGCCCGTATGCCGCAACTAAGAAGCCTGCATGCCGCAACTAAGAGTCTGCATGCCGCAACGAAGATCCTGTGTGCTGCAACTAAGACCTGGTGCGGCCAAAATAAATAAATAAATATTTTAAAAAATCATCGTCATCATCATCTCTGGGGAATTCCCTGGTGGTCCAATGGTTAGGACTCGGCACTTTCACTGCTGTGGGTCTGGGTTCAGTCCCTGGGTGAGGAACTAAGATCCCGCAATCCTCGAGGTGCAGCCCCCCCAAAAAATTGGCACTTCTGCTACAACTGTCAGTGAATCTCTTCCAAATGCACATCTTTGGATTTAAAATAAATAAATAAATTTAAAAAAATAAAAAGAATCTCTGTCTGCTGTGCTGAGAATAAATTAGTAGGGAGGCCAGTTAGGAAGCCAGTGCAGTAACCCAGAGTGGTTCTCCCTGCTCCCTGATAGTTAGAACATAATAGCCTAGCCTTCCAGTACTGAATCTGCTGCAGAGGCCTTTGTGGTTTGGTCTCCTCAGTGGATTGTTCCCCTGGCTGAGGCTTTAATGTATGCATTCAAACAGTTAAAAAATAATAGGATTTCCAATGAAAAGCTGCTTCCCTTTTCTCACTGTCCCTCAGACCTACAGTTACCCTCTTCACATGGAGCCAGGTTGTTTCCAAATTTTGCTAGTCCAAGCAGTGCTGGAATGACCCTTCATGAGTCATTTCATAAATAGATGAACATATCTGTGAGATAAACTAATAACTGGAGATTCTGGATAACTGGAGACATAACTTCATAATTCTAATGAATATTCCTATGTCCCTTTTGATAGAGATTATAGCAATTTACACTTCACCTGGTTTTTCAGGGTGCTTATTACCCTATATGGTCATCAGTACAGCATTAGCAAACTTTTGAGTACGTTTGCGAGTCTGATGAATGAAAAGTATTATTTCAGTACCCTGCGCATTTCACTTTGAGGGAGGTTGAACATTGTTAAATGAGTTTGGTATTAATATTTCCTTTTCTGTGAACTTTGTATAAATATTCTTTATTTGTCTCCTCTGATGTTAGTGTTCTTGGTTATTTACAGGAGCTCTTTTTTTTATTAAGGGAAAAAAGTTTTTCTTTAATTCAATAATACCTGTGCATAGTTACTACAAATGAAACAAAATAGTATAGAGTTTGTCTACTTCTCTTCCTTAAAGACAAATACTATTAACAGTTTATCTGTATTCTTCCAGAAAGTGTCCCTCTCCAGATCGTGTGTGTATATATGTGTGCGCACCATACCCACGTCCCCCCTTTTGTTAATGTGTCAGTAGGAAGAGCCTGTGTAAACTGTTCTTTACTTTGTTATTTTCATGTGTTTATCAACTACGGACCTCCTGATATATAGATTTACTCTCTTAATTCCCCCCATACACACACACAGAAATTCACACATCCTTGCTCTGTATCCTCTTAATATACTTACTGTAACACTTAATTGCGGCTAGGAATACTCATTACAACTAAGTAAATAATTTTTATGGATGAGCCAAGTAGCACAAACGCTGTCTGTGTTTCCTTTTTACAGAATGTTTTATTCTTCCCGCCACCAAAAATTGCCTTTTTTTTCACATGTTGATTGACTTTAAAAGCTGAAAACCAATAATATTCTGATATGATTTTATAAGAATTCTTCTGCACAGAGCCAAGTGATATGCCTTCTCTACAGTTCTAGAACCATAAATACTGTACCTTTCAAAAATATGTATTACTATGATCAAGATTAAATAGATTGTCTTTTTCTGGATTCCATCAGTTTCTTAAGATCATCTACATTTTAATTTGCTTCGTGACTGGACCTTGCCTTTTTTCAATTTTTAGATTGTTTTTCCTTTATCTTCTTCCTTTTTCACATTTAATACATGCAAAAGGATGTGTGACCCATAATATGAGTAACTGAACCTGTCACTTAACCCAAAAACTAGAGCATTACCAACAACCTGTATCTATGTATTACCACTCCCCTATTCCATTTCTGCTTCACCCAAAAGGAAACCACTATCCTGAAGTTTGTATTTTATCTTGGTTTTGTTTTTGTTCACAATATTTTTCCATAGAATTTTTTTTTTCTTTTGACTGCACCTAGCGGCATGCGGGATCTTAATTCCCCGACCGGGGATTAAACCCATGCCCCTTCACTGGGAGCGTGGAGCCTTAACCACTGGACCACCAGGGAAGCCCATCTGTAGAATTTCTGATTGGCTCTTGCACGTGTGTATTTGTTCTCTTGTGCTCTCTCACATATCCTCTATTAATTGGAATCTACTCCATTCTTCTTGAGCTCACCAATTTTCAAATCTCATTTAGACCACTTTTTCCTTGGACCATTATTTTCCCTACAGCTTTTCGATTTTCCTGGAGTTTCTGAATGTTCTTTTTTGCTTGTATTTGTTGCCTTCATCATATAATAAAGTTTTTCCAAACTGTTAACATTTGATTTAGTCTATGAAGTCTACTTTTTTCCTAGAGACTATTGTACTATAAACTTTCGCCATTCTGCAAAAGGCTATACAAACATGTTGCTTTCGAGATCTTCAGGAAACTTAGGATCCTGGGATTTCTCTTCATTGCTCTCCTGGGTTAGAGTCACAGTTTCCTGGATGCCATGTTTTCCATTTTCTTGTTAGAATTCTTACTTAGGGAGCTTTCTTAAAAAGTATACAGAAAAAAAAAAAAAGTATACAGGGCCAGATAGTAAGTTCTCTGTCACATCTTCCTCTTTTTTTTTTATTTAACAACCTTCTAAAAATATAAAAATCATTCTTAGCTCAACTGCTGACTGTTCATCTTACATGCAGTGGTGCCAAGTCTGATGCAAATTTGATTTTTTTTCCCATGATAGATGACGTGTTTTTTTCCTCTTTTTTGGGGGGGGGCAGGGAGGGGTGCGGCATGGCTTGTGGGAGTTCCCTGACCAGGAATTGAACCTGGGCCACAGCAGTGAAATCGCTGAATCCTAACCACTGGACCACCAGGGAACTCCCATGTAGACCCTTTTGACTTAAAGATTCGTATCTTTCCTTTAGCTCTTTCTCTTATTACTTCTTAGATAACTTCTTTGATGTTACCCACCCTGTTCTTTCACTAGATCTCCCTCTTACTCAAATGTTAAAGCTGTCCAATTGAGAAGGACTTCCCTGGTGGTCTAGTGGTTAAGACTCTACGCTTCCACTGCAGGGGGCACGGGTTCGATCCCTCGTCAGGGAACTAAGATCCTGCATGCCGCACAGTGCAGCCAGAAAATTTTTTTTTAATAAATAAGGTTAAAAAAAAAAAAAAAGCTGTTGAATCGAAGCTTTGTGTTTCTTAGTTTTTTTACCAAGGTTGTTAATCTTGGTAGTAGACTTCCTGTAGTAGACTTTATTCAAATATCTGACAATTCTTGGTTATCTCTTATTGGAAGGAAGCAGAAGAGTTGCCCTGGAGCTCTGGGTGTGGCCAGGATTTGTCATCTGACAAATGCTCTAAGTTGTGATCTCTATCTTTGAGGTCTCTGAGGACTTGTTCAGAGGTGCCAATGTTTCCAGATCCACAGAAACACTGTACCTGCAGGAAAGAGTCTTCCTTGTACTTGTTTGTTTTTCCTAGGAGTGTGTTGTCTAATTATAGGTCATTCTAACTCCAGTGAGAAACAAGATTGTTCACTGCTTGTTGTACAGACAGACCTTAGATTAGTTTTCCTGTTTTCAAGCCCCCTTCTCACGCTTGCCCTCTGTCGTACCTCCTGCTTCAGAGTCTGCAGCATTTCAGAGTTTCGGGCAAGTGGCTCCTCGTGTACAATAGCACCCCCGGGTGTGGTCCAGGTGGCAGCACCCTCTGTTCTGCCCTGGGTCACCGTACTTCTTTCATATGCTCTAATCAGTCTAGAAATTTGTTGAAAAAATACCTCACAGATTCCTCCCTGCCCAATTCTATTTATATTATAAATATCATCTTAGTCATTTACTGACAATTTAATGTAGTCTTAAAGGAAAAGGTGAACATTTGTAGTTGATTTACTATCTTTTTTTTTTGCGGTATGCGGGTCTCTCCCTGTTGTGGCCTCTCCCGTTGCGCAGGCTCAGCTGCCATGGCTCACGGGCCCAGCCGCTCCGCGGCATGTGGGATCTTCCTGGACCGGGGCACAAACCCGTGTCCCCTGCATCGGCAGGCGGACTCTCAACCACTGCACCACCAGGGAAGCCCTGGTTTACTGTCTTGAGCCAGAAATCTATTTGCCTCTACTCGAATGTGAAGCACCGTCAACCCTTTTTTTTTACACCCCCACCCCCCCACCGCGTTGGGTCTTTGTTGCTGTGCGCGGGCTTTCTCTAGTTGTGTCGAGCGGGGGCTACTTTTCGTTGCAGTGCGGGGGCTTCTCACTGCGGTAGCTTCTCTTGTTGCGGGGCATGGGCTCTAGGCGCGCGGGCTTCAGTAGTAACACACAGGCTCTAGAGCGCAGGCTCAGTAGTTGTGGCATGTGGGCTTAGTTGCTCAGAGGCATGTGGGATCTTCCCAGACCAGGGCTTGCACCCATGTCCCCTGCATTGGCAGGCGGATTCTTAACCACTGCGCCACCAGGGAAGTCCAGCACCATCAACTCTTGCCTGTACTACTGTAATAACGTCTTCGTTGGTCACCCTCCACCCACACTACACTCTTCCAATTCATTTTCTATGCAGTAGCCAGAATGAATTTTTGGGAATACAAATCTGACTGCCAGGTTATATCACGTGTCTTAGAGAAGGCATGTAATATGGAGGCCTCAAGAGATTGTGTCCTACTGGAAATGGTATCACTGCAACTACGGTCTGAAATGGATGTGATCATGGTGTCAAACAGCCAGACCCATGCTGCTCGCAAGAGCCAACCCCTAAGCAGGGCCTCTCTCTCCCCAAGGCCTCAGTCCTGGTCTAGACCTCTGAGTCACAGATGTAAAAATAAGTCGCAGGGCTGTGAGCTAGCAGGGCAGCAGCACACCTCTGGTTCTGTGGCTAGCTGGTGTTCAGCAGCCGTGAATTTGTGTCCAGCACTGCTACGGCTCCAGACAGCCTGGAGATCCAGCTCAGCTCCCACAGGGACTAGGCCTTGGAGCTGCTTGTAACCTGGCACTGGGTTTATCTGTAGTTGTGAATGATCAGAACCTCAGGCCTATTCTCTGCAAGTATCTAAAGGGCTTCTTGACAAAGCAAGAAATGCCAAGCCTGTCCATACTTCTTATCTCCTCTCCCTGGATGTGTTCCTGGTCAGATGCCTCTCTCTGTCTGGTTTCCAGACTGTCAGTGGATTTTCTCTGCAGCTTTCATCATCCCAGGTCATGACTTATGCTCAAAACATACCTAGTGTCTAAGCCAGCTTACTTTTTTCTTTCAGCTGCTACTTGGTTTAAATCTGGAAATCCTGCAGTCTTCAGACTTCCATTGAACGGAGATAGGCCACTGTCCTGGTGTCTATTCCTAGCACAGTCAGAAGATAGCTGCTTTTTCTTTTCCCAGGAATAGAAAGGAACTGTCAGACATGCTCATTTTTGCATTATCCCAACTTAAACTTCCCTTGTTCTCACTTAAGGAGGCAGGGAAGTATAGAACCAATACTAGTGGGTGCAAGTAATGTCTGTAACAGCCAGCTACAGATGACCTGGCAATGATGAGCCACAGAGACTGTTGGTGGAAAGGCTGGCAGTATCCCAAAAATTGCTGGCATGAGTCCCAGGGCACCTAATGGAGAGGCTGACATCTTTTCACATTGGATCCTCTCTACACACCTCATGAACAAACTGGGTGTGCACACAGTCTTCAGCCTTTCAAAAAGAGATTTTAAAAACTCAGGAAATTGGGAATAGATGAGAACTTCCTAATCTAATAAAAGACATTTACAAAAAATGTACATGTAATGTAATGTACATTACATGTAATGGTGAAATGTTGAACACTCCTCTCGTAACTGGTGTCAATTAGCATCACTTATATTCAGCATTGTATTGGCTGTCCTAGCTAGTGCAATAAGGAATGAAAAAGAAATAAAGGTATAAAGATTGGGAAAAAGAAAACTATCATTTTTAACGTGACACAGTGGGGTATGTATAAAATCCAAACCTATCTACAAACTGCTGCAATTAATAGGTGAATTATCAACAGCTACAAAAATTGCTTGCTTCTATGCACAAGCAACAAGTAATTAGAAAATGAAAAGTTAAAATATTACCATTTATAATAGTACCCCGCCAAAAACTCAAATATCTAGCAATCTAATGAAAGATGTGCAAGACCTCTACACTGGAAACTACAAAGCTACAAAACATTTCTGAGAAAAAATAAGGACATATATGCAAGGCCTTGGAGTAGGCAAAGAAGACACAAAAAGTGATAACGATGAAAAAAGTGATAACCATGAAAGAGAAATTGGACTTCATTAAGACTCAAAATTTGTTTTATCAAAAGATATCAAGAAAGTGAAAATGGGAGCCACAGCCTGGGAGAAGATACTTGCATTATGGAATATTAGCCATCAAAGGGCTCATAATCCAGAATATATAAAGAATTACAAGTCAGTTTTTTTTAAAGGACCAACAATTCAATTTTAAAAATCTTGAACAGACAATAAGTTCTGTCTAATAAATATCTAATAAACATATGAAAAGGTGTTTAATACTTTTTGTCATCAAAAACTGCAAATTAAAACCACAAGGAGGGAATTCCCTGGCAGTCCAGTGGTTAGGACTCTGCACTTTTACCGCTGGGGCCCAGGTTCCATCCCTAGTTGGGGAACTAATATCCCCAAGCTGAGGGGTGCCACCAAAAAAAAAAAAAAAACCACAATGAGATGCCATAAAAGACCCATGATGTTGGGACTTCCCTGGTGGTCCAGTGGTTAAGACTCCATGCTTCCACTGCAGGGGGCACGGGTTCGACCCCTGGTTAAGGAACTAAGAGCCCACAAGCCGCGCAGCCAAAAAAAAAAAAAAAAAAGACCATAATGTGAAGTGTTGGTGAGGACATGGATGAACTGAGCGTTCCACACTTTAATGGTAGGAGTGTAAATTGGTATAACCGTTTTGGAAAACTAATGGCAGGATCTACTAAAGCTAAATATGTATATTTATGACCCAGCAGTTTCACTGTTGGGTACATACTCAGTAGAAGTGATTGGCTTATGTCCACCAAAAGACATGTAAGAATGCTCATAGTTTAAGTCATAATAGCCAAAACCTGGAAATAAATGCCCAACAACAGTAGAATGAATAAATAGTGGTATATTTATCAATGGAATACAGTAAAAAAAAAAAAACTTGCTCTACACGACATTAATAAATCTCACAGGCATCATGATAAGTGAAAGAAACCAGACACACAAGAGTATATACTGTATGATTACATTTACATGAAACTCAAAAACAGGCAAAACTAACCTTGGTGATGGAGATTAGTAGTTATATTTGGAGGAGACAGGGCCTGCTGAAGTATTTATATCTTGATTGGGGGGGTGGGTACAGTACATAAGTGAAAATTTGAACTGTGCACTTAAGACCTGTGTATTTTATGTAAATTAAACATCAAGATAAAAGATATATGGAAGGGGACCTTAGATTCTCTCCATTGCTCTGCCCTCTGAGACCACACAGAGACCCCTGAGTGTCTTGATAACTCCCTCTGCCTCTGCCCTCCCCACCCCAGCGCTATGGAAACACAAATTTTTGCCTCAAACTCTCCAGTGATTTCCTGTTTCTCTTAAGAAAGAGTTTCATCCTTCCCAGCCTGCCTTATATGATCTAGTCCCAGGGGAACTACCCTTAGCTTTCCCTTAGTTCCAAATTCCAAAATGAGTCAAATTCCAAAGGCCTTTGCAATTCCTTTCACCTGGAGGTCTCTTCCCCAACTAATTGCTTCTCATTCTTCAAATGTCAGTTTAAACATTACATTTTCAGGACCTTCCAGAATGTGTTAAGTTCTCCTTGACTATTTTTCTTCAATGCAACATGTCCTCACTATGCTTGCATGTCTATGTTTTACCTTTGTCATTTTTGTTTGGGGAAGGATCACTTTTGTCTTATTCACCACTCCATTCCCAGTACCTGGCACCATGCCTGGCCCCTGGTGGGTGCTTAGAAACTTGTTGAATAAGTGAGCAAGTTACTTTATGAATGCCTGCTGTTTGCTATATGCGGTGCCAAGTGCTGGAGATACAGTTGGGTATGAGATGAATATCATAGAAGTTCACAGTCCAGGAGGGGCAAAACTTAACTGTTTTGTGAGATAAATACGATGACTGGGAAAATATAGCCTTGGGGATTTCAGAGAAGACTTCCTGGAAGAGGAGGTCCATGACCCATGCTTTCAAACAACTTAAAGAGCCCCACAACCAGAGACCTGTCCTGAGAGGGGACCAAGCTTGTGACAGCTTCTGGACTCATGGTTCTCTTGGATTTGCCTGTGACTATGCCTGTGCAGATGTGGAAATTGCTAATTTGATGAGATCACAGGATTTTTGAGAAGTAATCTCATTTCTTCTTACTGATCTGACAGGCTTTATGTGAGATAGAGTTTCACTTTCAGGGTTCTCCATATATGTTTAAGGCAACCTAGCTCCCTTTCAATAAGCCCAATCTCCTTTTTTTTTTTTTTTTTTTTCTGGCCCCAGCAGTGAAAGCGCCAAGTCCTAACCACTGGAATCACCAGGGAATTCCCTCCTTGGTGATTCTTTTAAGTGTTGGCTTATAAGTCAAAGGTGGCTTTTAGTTTCATCAGCTCCTTCTGAGAGCCTCATTGTAGTCTCAGAGCTGGATAGAGCGGCCCAGACTCATTTGTTGCAGTGCAGAGTGAGCATGGTTCATTATTTTGCACTTTAACAGCAATGTTTCATGGCAATGAAATCATTGTAGGTTAAGAGCCAAATTTTAGTTTATAAACTCAGCCTTTTCTCAAATATTTCTAGTAACTTGGCTTTAAAATGTTATTTGGTTCTGCCCAGTTTTGCCCCTAAATGGAAAGCATGAATATTTGGCAGCTGTGTGGCTTAGGGTTAAGGTTAGGCACAACATTGCTGAGCAGTGAGAAAACTAGAGGTCTGGGCCCTGAGCCCATTTCTCCCTGTGGAGTGAGTGGGGAGAAACCCCTTTCACTGTTCACCACTCACACACACTGCTCTCCTACCTGGCTGGAACACCAGGTGCCCCAAATTCCACATGGGAGGCAGCCAGCTGTCTGAGAACAGGAGTCTGATCTGTGTGGTCCTACCATCCAGCACCTACATCAAACATGAGCTGAGGGGACTTCCCTGGTGGTGCAATGGTTGAGACTCTGTGCTCCCAACGCAGGGGGCCCGGGTTCAATCCCTGGTCCGGGAACTAGATCCCACATGTATGCCACAACTAAGAGTTTGCATGCCACAGCTAAGGAGCCGGAGAGCCTCAACTAAGTAGCCCGCCTGCTGCAACTAAGACCTGACGTAACCAAATAAATAAATAAATAACGTGAGCTGAATATCCCAGATCTCTTGGGAGGGAGTCCAGGCTCTGTGACCAGTGCCCAAGGTTGTCAAGTCAACATTGACACTGGAAAGTCAACCAGTGGCAGCTTTACTGTCCCTGCTTGCTACAAATTGAAGACCCAATTGAGATGCCCTAAATGAACCGCAACTAGGGGCAACCACGTGTAAAAGTCTCTGGAGGCCTAAACAAGTTCAAAGTCGTAGGGTCGGAGGACTCTGACATGATGTGTTGAAGAAACGGAGGAAACAACACAGCCCCTGAGGCGCTCCTTCCCACTGAGCCTAGTGGGAGCAGACAAGCTACAGGGTGGCAGTCTGTAAGTTACTCCCAGGCATCAGGACTGCTGCCAAGGACAGCCATTCTAGTGGCTACAGTGCTCTTTTTGTTTGGGCTAATAAATCCACTCTTGTTTCAGTGACAATGAGTTGGGGTTATTACATTTTGATAACCAAAAGGAGAGTCCACCCACATTCAGGAAAGGGGACAGAGTTCTAGTTTCTTCAGCGAGATGGACCCATCTGGGGGACTCATACCTCTCAGTCTTGGCCCCCTTGTAGATTTACAAATCTGAGGGAATGCTGATAAATTTAATTGTTCAGAACTCCAAGTGTTCAAGTTTGAACTCTTTACAAGGCCACAGAATCAACTCTGCAAACTACCCTCCCGCAGTTCTTGGGAGACACCTCTTTCTGGACCAAGACCACAGCATAGACCTTCTGAGCTAGGGTGGTGCCAGGTCACCAGGTCGACATACTGGAACCTGAGGAGAGCCGGACCTTGGCTGTCTGTCAGCTATAGAATGGACTGGAGCTCCCTCTGGTTTTCAGGATAACTTGACCTCAAGCTGTGCAGCCCTTCTGGCTCCACCAGCACCAGAACCTTGCCTGGTTCCCTCCCCAGTACACCTTTCTTTCCTTTCCTGGTCATAAGTCCTTGGATCCCTGACAGTGTGTGAATCCTGGAAAATATCCATCTCCATTGTGCAGAACTTCACAGCTGATAACTGGTATGCACAGCCTCTAGGGTGGTCCCTACTGCATCCAGCAGCTCCCCCTCCCCCACCCCACACACATCCAGCCCCTTCTGCTTCACCTCACCCTGGAGAGCCCTCAGGGAGTCCCCCAGCAGCTCCCCCTGCCTGCACGTATTTTACACGTTCCCTAAGGTGGTACCAGGCAACCTGTCCTGGTTGCAGGGGAAGGGGCCTGGAATCCTGGGGTCCAGCCCACCCATCAGGGATCTCCCAGGCCCCTGGCCAGCCCCAGACCCTCAGAAGTGTCAAAAGGCAACCTGGGATCTGAGAGGTGGGGGTGAGACAGAAGCAGACGGCTCAGCCTGGCAAGGGCTTCTTGGCCACAGCACAGCCATTTCCAGCCAGTGGAGGGTGGAAATGGAGAAAGAACAACAGGATGCTCAGATGGTTACGGGGAAAGGGAGGGGTGAGGAGCGACTTCCTCAGGGAGACGACCTGGACACTGGGGCAGAAGTTTCCCCTTTGGCACATGACCCATGCTGCCCTCACCCCCTTTCCTGCCTGTGGCACACCACTCAATAGACTAGACTGGCCTTGCCCCAGGTCTCTCCGTACGCAGCAGCCAGCCAGTTGCTCTGTGCCCAGAATGTCTGGCCAGCCCTCTCCAGACTGGCTCCCAAATCCTGTGGATTCTGGAATGCAGCTACCCTTTCTGGGGCTCACAGCCCATCTTGCAGCTTTCACATTCTGCCCAAGCAAGACCAGTAAGGTAAAGGAGAAAAGTTACTCTCCAAACTCAACCCCATTGCCCCTGCCCACCCCCTCCCCACAACCATCACCACCAAGAACACTCGGCTGGCTGTGAAAACCTCTTCCCTGAACGCTCTTCTTTCAGACATGCCCACTAAAGCCAACAGGTAAAAGCCCAGCCTGGAAGCCCTGGCTTTGACTGCATAAAGAGCACACAAGCCAACAGTAATAACTTCGGCTGTTTAAGAAAATCATTTCTCTAATCCCTTATGAGCCCCCCTCTGTGGGATGCTCCTATTCTGCTGCTCTGCTGATGTTAGGAATGTGGAGCCCTCATAAAAGCTAGACGTAGAAAACCAGCTTTGTTTTCCTCGACAAGGGGAGGCACCTCAGGTCAAGGCCAAGGTGCACCTCTGGCCCATCTCACTAACGCAGTGCTCTTGGGTCACCAAGGAGCTCCTGAAACCCTGTTCTGCTCACTCCTGCCAGAGAACAGCCTCCGAGGCTCCCATCGCTTCCATGGGGTCTGGATCCAACGTTGCCTTTAACCAATACGCAGGAGGGCAGGTGGATTCAGGGAGAGGCCTTTGTTTCCTGGCCTGGGCCTTCTTGGCTTCCTGAGGGGCAAGTTGAGGTGTCTGTCTGGTGGTCTCTGAGGCACCATCCCACCCCCCTGTGCATGCTGAGTCTCCAACCGTAGACCTCTCTGCAGAGCTGAATCAAAGCTTCTGTACCTGAGGACATGGGGGCTCCAGGAAGGTCCAGCCTCCACCTCTAGACCTGTGGGCTCCATCCTCTTTTTGGGCACTCTGGTGTCAGGGAGCTTGGAATAAAGAGGTGATATGAAATGACAAATGTCTCAAACCTGTGTGGTGGGTACATGGATGTTTTTTCCCTTCCTCTCCATATGTATGTGCGTTTGATGAATGAAAATAGTTCAAAGCTCTAAGAGGTGGGTATGATAGTTATAGATGTGCTCACAAACCAGACTTGATATATCCACAGTACAAGATGTCCTCAGGTAAGTCTGAGAGGTCCAAGACAGCCTGGTGCTCAGAGCACCACAGACGCCACCAAAGGGGCCCCAAGGTTGGCAATGTCCATACTGAGTTCCAATAGGAAGCGCACACGGGACTTCCCTGGCGGTGCAGGGGTTAAGAATCTGCGCTGTCAGTGCAGGGGGTGCGGGTTCAATCCCTGGTCAGGGAACTAAGATCCCTCATGCCATGCAGCATGGTCAAAAAAATTTTTAAAAAAACAAACTGCACGCATGGCTGAATAGGTCTCTGGAACCTCCTGGTCCTGGACTGAAGTCTAGAGAAGGGCCCAGATGGTGCCAGGCACGAGTGGTTTCCAGCACATTACTCTGGGATCATGAAGCTTGGAGTGAAGTGAGCAACGGTGGTTGGGTGTGCAGGTCAGAGCCTGCCAGGGGGCCCTTTTAAAGCCCCCATCCAGTGTTTATCAGGTACCTCTAGGCATGGCCACCAGAGGCTTGGAGGGGCCTGTATTAGGAGCTAGGAGAACCTCCGAACAAGAGATAGGCTTGTCCTGGGACTTCCCTGGTGGTCCAGTGGCTAAGACTCGGTGCTTCCACTTCAGGGGCGGCGGGTTCGATCCCTGGTCAGGGAACCAAGATCCCGCATGCCAAAAAGAAAAAAAGAGATGGGCTTGTCCTGAGGCTGCAGGAGCCACACTTGGCCCACTCAGAAGCCGGGCACCATCATCTCTGATCCCTTTTCCAGCCTACATAGGTACGATGACACCAGTACCCGGGGACACTTCCTCCAACCCAGCTGTCCTCTTCCACGTCACATCCCTTCTCCTGTAGCTTGGGTTCCACAGCTTGTTATGTCAGTAACACTCACCCCTCTCTCTGTTATTCAACCCCCAGGTGAAGCCTTTCTCCATCTTCTTACTTTTACCTGAAAGCTGCTGGGGCAAGGCAGTTAACATGAGAGAAGGCTCTATCAACCTGAAATAGATCCTCAGTACAATTTGGAAATTCTACCACATTTTTCCTTTCCGCATTCAGACCTTTCTCACTCTCCTCACACCTCTGTCTGCAAGTTCCCCTCACTCTTTACTGCAGCCTCAGGTAAACCCATGGCCAAGCATTTTAGACCCCCTCCAGCCTTTTCAGAACCTCACAAGATGAATCACATCATCTTTCTCCTGTATATTCAGTCTCTTTTTGTCAACTGGATCTTCGTCTCTGACATTGAAACGTGTTTAAGTTTCTTCCACCTTAAAAAACCAACCACAAAAAAGTCTTCCCTCAATCTACAACCACCTTCAGCTCCTACCCACAGCTTCAACAGCCCCCTAAGCCCAAGCTCCAGACCTCCAGCCCCAACTGCCTCCTTGGTGCCTCTTCTTTGATGTCATGTTCACAACGGCACTCATGGCCTTCTTCCTGCCTTCCTCCCTTCCAAATGTGGTCTTCAGGAGCTTCCCAGCACTGAGTGTCACCACTCCAATGGCTCATCCCAGAGACCCAGGAGAGATTTAGGATTCCCTCCTCTTTCCAACCCTCCATGTCTAGTTCAACCACTGACTTTATTCCCCACTGCCACTACCATAGTCTGTGAATGGCTTTCAAAATGAGATTCACACAGCTACAAATGTAAGAAGGCAATCTATTGGGGTAGAGGAAGAAAATATTAGAATTTAAGACTTATCTTTTAAAATTCTTTTAATGTATGTTCCATTATGTAAATAGTATATTAGTAGTGTAGTGCATATAATTTATAAGTAAAATAAATCTGGACGATATTCAAACATTTTTCCTGATAGATGTTCAAGAACAAAAAAATGTGGAGGTCCTGGTTTACATTGGGATCATCTTTTGCTTGGACAACTGAAATAGACTACTAACCGATCTCTACATCCATCTATCTATCTATCATGGTAAAATATACATATAATTTACCATTTTAACCAATTTCTTTTTTTGGCTGCATTAGTCCTCATTGCTGCTCAGGGGCTTTCTCTAGTTGCGGCAAGCAGGGGCTACTCTTCGTTGTGGTGCGCAGGCTTCTCATCACGGTGGCTTCTCTTGTTGCAGAGCACAGGCTCTAGGCACACGGGCTTCAGTAGTTGTGGCGCACGGGCTCAATAGTTGTGGCGCACGGGCTGTAGAGCGCAGGCTCAGTAGTCGTGGCCCACGGGCTTAGTTGCTCCACGGCATGTGGGATATTCCTGGACCAGGGCTCATACCTGTGTCCCCTGCATTGGCAGGCGGATTCTTAACCACTGCGCCACCAGGGAAGTCCCCCATTTTAACCATTTTTAAGTGTACAGTTTTGTGGCATTAAGTACATTCACATTGTTGCGCAATCATCACCACATCCATCTCCAGAACTTTTTCATCATTCCAACCCAAAATTCTGTACCCATTAATTACAAACTCCCCATGCGCCCCTCCTCCCAGTCCCTGGAAACTACCATTCTACTTTGTCTCTGTGAACTTGACTACTCTGGGTACTTCATATAAGTGGAATTATAGAATATATCTTTCTGTGACTGGCTTCTTTCACTTAGTGTAATGTCTTCACGGTTCATCCATTTGTAGCATGTGTCAGAATTCCCTTCCTTTTTAAGGCTGAATATGTTCCTTTGTATGGATATACCACATTTTGTTTATCCATTCATACATCGATGGACACTTGGGTTGCTTCCATCTTTTTCACTTTTATGCATAATGCTGCTATGAACATGGGCATACAAGTCTACATCCACTCTTGCCTCTCCTCTGTAGTCCTTCTCCACAATGTAGCCCAAGTAATCCCTTTAAACCCACAAGTATGGTAAAATCACCCCTTGCTCTCAGGTAAGACTTTCTCACTACCTTCGTTTCTTAAACACAAAGCCACCAAAGACACCTGCTGTTACTTCTGCCATAATGTCCTTTCCTCCCTGCTTCTTCAACTTTTTCTTTTCCCCACTCCCCTCCCTCTTAGGACCTCAACTCCTGCTCTTTTCCTGAGCGAAGAATTCCCTGATAACCCTCCTTCACTAGGTCAAGGGACGCTCTCCCTCCCTCTTCCACTTTCCCCTCCTACCGCTTGTCGCAATTGGCACTATATCATCAAGCGCATTTATAACAATGATTGTTTCCACCACTAGAGAATAAACGTATAAGGGAGAGGGCATTATCCAGTTCCTACAGCTCCTGCGAGGACCTGGCATCTAGTAAGTGCTCAATTCTTCAGTAATTAATTTTCATAATAAGTCTGTGAGGACACAGCTGACCCCTCCCGCCCGGAGGCTAAGTCACAGTGGAGAACCAGGGTGGCCCTGCGGACTCTGGCCACCGGTCCTCAACCCCCCACCCTGGCTGTCCCATTTGGAGGTCCTCCGTCCCTAGGCAAAGGGGTGCAGGGCCCTCCCCGCCCCGCTCGCGCAGGGAATGGTTGGGGACCGCTCCTAGCCGCTTGGTCTGCAGCCACCCGGCGTCCGCCTGGGGCGGGGGCGGGGCCTGCCAGGAGACGTCACTTCCGGTGTACACAGCCGGTTCGGGCGGTGAGCTGGGGGCCGGGGCGCGTCGCAGGTGAGGAGCGGGCGCGAGCGGGTGCCGCCTGGCGCAGGCGGGCGGGCTCAGGGGGTGGTGGGTGGGTGGTGGGCTGCGGCCGGGGCTGGCGACTGGACGAGCTTGCGGGGCGCCGCTCCGCTTGGGGCCGCAGGGCTCAGGGCCGTCGGCTCCCGCCCCTTGCCCGTCCGCTGTGGAGGACGCCGGGCTCTGGGAGCGCTGGCTGACCGGACGGAAGCCTGGAGGGGCCTCCTGGCTCGTGCCTGAGACCGGGGGCGCGGCGGGGACCCCGCGGACGCGGGGCAGGAAGGGCGGGGGGCGCTCCTTGGGCCGCCGGAGCCGAGGAGGTCGGGCTGGCGCCGGGACCCGCTCCCGGAAGCCCGCCGAGCAGTTAGCGGAGGGACGGCGGCCTGTGGGTACCGGGGTCTACCGGGACTGCCTAGGGACGCGGCCCTCACGCCGCCCCGCGGCTGCCGGTCGGCTGCGCGCACCTTTCCCGCCGGGCCGGGCCCCGAGGAACACGATTTTCCGGCCCCGCTGAGCCCCCTGGCGCAGTCGGGCCAGGGGAGGTTCCGCGGGGACCGCCGGAGGGCCGGGGCTGAGGATGAAGGACCCACGGCTGAGGGGCGAGCGTAGGGTCAGGGGTGTGTCTTCCTGCTCCGCGCGGTGCGAGGAAAGAAGCATGCCTGGTTGGCATGATAAGAATTTTGTTTATTCTCCTCACAAATTTTGCCAGATAAATACTCAGCTTGGAGGGGGGGGGGGTTAATTTGAAAATAGCTTGTTTCCGCTCCTCGCCCCCATTATAAAAGCAGCTCATTCTCCTTTCTTCACATTCAAGACAGCACAAAAAGTGTTGTGACAATACTTTTTAAAGTGACAGTCATCCACCAACCTACCGCTCAGTGACAGCCATTGCTAACATTTTGGTGATATCAATAAATACAGATATTATCACTTCTATGGACTTCATAATGTATATCATATATACATAATATATACATATATACGTATATCATATATACATAATATATACATATATACATATATCATAAGTTAACCAAGCCAACATATACCAAGTTAACATGTAGATTGTTTCTAATTCGTCACAAGATAAACAGTTCTGCCAAAAGGATTTGTCTGATTGTTGTTTTGGGTTAAATTTACAAATGAGGTCAAAGGTAACATTCATTTAAAAAATACATAGTATTATTTTTCCTTTGTTGACACTTCAAAAATTATTCTCCATCCCAATATTCATAACATCCATCCATATTTGTTTTTCGTTTCATGGTTTTATTTTTACTTTTAGCTGTTTTAAATTTACTTAAAATTTGGTTTTGGTTGAAAATATGTATTTTCCAAATAGGTTAATTTTCCCAACTTTACTGAAAAAACTATAATTGCTGTTTTATCATATTTTAGACCTAAAGTTCTAAGTTTGTGTTTGTAAAGGACTACTTACAGATTTGATATTTAGATTTTGTGTATGCTGTTTTATAATTCCATTCACAATATCTTTTTTTAAAATCATTTTCCTTTGCAAGTCCAGGATGTATTTCATGTTTGAGACTTTTTTCTTTTGAAGTAAAAAAAAAGTTTAGTTATTGCTGTTTCATTTGCTATCTTGCTGACAAGATAACAAACTCCATATGAAGAGTTCAGGTTTGTTGTGGCAACTTTTCAGTCTGGCATTTGAGATTCTAATCTTCCTCTATTTTTGCACACGAATACGTAGGTTAGCATTGGAGACCAAGATAGAAAAGTTCTCAGATTCCCTTGGCAAGCCTAGATTTTTCAATCTAAAATTATCTCTGGATTTTTGGAAGACAACATGTTTTAAGCATCCTCTTTAAAAATTTTTAAACAAGTTGCACATGATTCTGCTGAAAATTTTACTAAATGTTTATTCTGTTGAAAACCCGAAGCCTAATACACCAGCAGCTTTTTGTCAAGCGGGTCTAACAAGTCTATAGGAAAATGATTGTTTCTGAGAGCTAGTGGACTGGGGCATCACATGAGTTGAGTGTCCACTCTCTCCTTTTCCCTCCTGTGACTTTCTGCTTAGTGGAAAATGATGACCTTCCAAGGTGGAGAGAGTGTTGGTTTGAATAAGGAATTGCTTTTTTGGAGTTACAGAAAAAGCAGGATGCCATTTCCTCTTAGTTCTAAGTTCACCAAGAGCCTGAATGTTTCAGGGGTTGTGCTTCAGATGTCTTTATCCATAATGAAACTGTCCTCCTGAGGGTCCTCTGATTGATAGATGCAGTGGCTGCTGCTTTCTCATTTTCCTTGACCTTGACCATAAGTATTTGGCATGGTGAGCCACACTTTCTTGCTGTTGTGCATCTCCTCTTGGTTGGCCTTCTTGACTTAAGCTATTGTGATCATTAGCTTAACTTTGTGACTGTGCTTTTTCACTTGTCTTTGCTGCTTCTCTTCTTCCCACATCTGCCTGGAAGCATTTTCTAAGGCCCAGCTTAATATCTCTACCTCTTTCCCCCAATGCATGCTCCTTCCCACTTGTCCAGCATGTGACTTCTAGGTAGAGACCCATTTCACCCCCTCATCCTCTTTCCAGTCGGTGACCCCAGCTCAGACTTTGATGCAAGTGATTTCTTTCTCTCCCTCTAACTGACCCCTGGACATGTTTCTGAGGCCATACTTTCTGCAGGTGATGAAGCCCTTCATTGCTTCCCAAGGTGGCCTGTCCTTCATGACTCTAAAGTTCTTACCAGCTGACTTACCACAACTCTTCTTCCTTCTTTTTTTTTTTGGCTGTGTCATGCAGCATGCAGGATCTTAGTTCCCCAACCAGGGATTGAACCCCCGCCCCTGCAGTGGAAGCAAGGAGTCTTCACCACTGGACCGCCAGGGAATTCCCTCTTCTTCCTTCTTGATTTGGGTTCTATTGCCATTTGCTTTCTATTCCTACAATTTGATTTAAACTTGTACCTTTGCTCTGAGGGACTTCAGACATAATTTGATCCCACCCTGGATTAGAAAAATGAGACCCAATGAATTTAGTCATGAATTTAGTTATCTCACATTTATGCAGTATTTACAGTATAGGCCAGTTACTGTACTGGAGGATTGGAATACAGAGCTGGAAGGCACAGCCTAGGAAAGAAAACCAAATAAGCAGTTGCCATCAAGTATCATAAGTGCCTAGAAGCAGGAGACAGGTTTTAGAGATCTTGCCTGTCTTGTTCACTGCTGCTATCTCCAGGGCCTAGAACACAGTGTTTGGGGAACAATTAAGTATTTGTTGAATGAATCAATGATCATCTGAGAATGAAATCAGAATAAATGTCAAATCAGCTATCTGTAGAAAAGATACAAGCCAAGAGACATTTTGTAAATGTAGTTTTGAGAATTTCAGGGAAAACTTTTAAGTTCAACCAAAATGACCCAGCTATAACCCTAGGAAGGCATGATTGGAATGTGTTTGTGGCCAGATGCTTAATTTTATATCCTCAGAAGAAAGATTTTGATTCTAGAAGGAGAGGGTTGGGATGATGTCTATGGAAATTGGGGTGGTGGGTCCAAGAGAAGAATTGGGTGATGTGTCTGTAGTACCTTCTGGGGACCTGGGCCAGAGGAGCTCTGTGCAGTCCTCCACTGGGCCTTTGCTCCTCCAGACAGATGGGTGCATCTCTGTTGATGCCTCTAGTGGAGAGAATCTTTCCTTTGCTTTGCTTCCATGATCCTAATGCCCTTTGATTAGAACATGGCTTCACATGGAGATTTCCTGTTGAGAGTGGTCTGCATCCAGACTCCTGGGTCAGATCCTGGACTTGAGTTGCTGGCTAACCTCTCTGGTTCCCCATCTGAGGAATGGGGATAATAGTAACACCTTCCTCTTTGCTGCCTGGCCCCCGGTAAGAGCTCAATAGGTGTTAGCTCTCATCATTATTTATAAACTTTGTGACTGGCCTTCTGGTTAATACATCATTCACCTTTTGAGCTTAGATAGCCTGAATCAGTCCCCCTGAACCGACTTGCTCCTGGGTGCACTGGGAACCAGAGCTGAGAACCAGAAGGTGGGAAGTCATGACAGATAGGCTTTTCCCAAACTGCTTGTTCAGAGAATCCAGCTGCAGTTGTTAGGGAAGACTGTCAGGTGAAGGCTGTGCTTGAGCTGAGTACTGTGGGAAATAGTGAGTCCAGCACTACAGGAAGGGGAGAGGACTTTTAGGTAGGGCCACGACGGCTGTAAAGGTATAGAGCTGAGCAAGTTTGAGGTATGTGAGTTGCAGGAGATTTAGGCTGAAGGGTGGATAGATATGAATAGGGGAGTAGAGGGAAATGAGATTGGAAAGTGGAGCCAGCTTTTGAAGATATAATTAATAACAGTCTCTAACTTATTGGGCATAACAGTGTGTCAGGTGCTATGTTCATCCCTTGGACTCACTGTGCTAGCCAGGTTTGGTGTGAAGTGCTTTGCGTATAATACCTTGTTTGGTCCTCATAACAACCCTCTGATGTAGCTATTTACTATTATAAGAGAAATGACATGTTGGATGTCTCCTCGATTCAGCCTGCACATTGCTACAGGGCTAACCCTTGACATCTGCTGTACGTTTAAAAGCCTTTTGTGACTTCTGTTTCCTGATGAAGTCCAAGCCCACCAAGATTCTCTGACTTCATGAAATCATCTTTAAAGTGTGAAAATATGTGTCTTACAACTGAATAAAAGCAGCATAGGTGCAGATATGCATCAAACTCAGAGAAATATTTCAATGAAAAAGGCAAGATGCAAGACAATGTGTATATGTGCCCATTTGTGTAAAAAAAAAAAAGAGAGAGGGGATACACATGAAGTAGGTTTCTAAGTGCAGAAAAACAATTCTCGAATGATAGAAAAGAAAGAGTGATTGCCTTTGGGATTAGGCCCCAGAAATCTAGGCTGTTAGACTGACCTGGCTTTTTCTTGCATACTCTTTTGTACAATACGAATTTTTTCCACTGTGTATGTGTATTTTCAATGAAAAAGTAATAGGAATTAAAATCTAAATGTCTGCTATATACATAGCAGTCACTTAGAGAGGGAATGTAGCATAGAGTTTAAGGGCAAGGACTATATCCAGACTGCTTGGGCTCAAGTCCTGCCTCTACCACTTAACTAGTCACTAACCTCTAAACCATATAGCCTCAGTTTACCCTGTCTGAAAATGGGTGAAGTAATAGTACCTACCTCCTGGGGTTATAGTGAGGCTTAAAGGAGTTAATATTTGTGAAGTCCTTAGAACAGTTCCTGACAGGTGTGGGTTTTTGTTGGTGGTGGTAATGTTATGACCCTGTGTTTTACACCAAAGTGAATGTGAAGATGTGTCCAATCTCTCTCTCTGTGTGCTTACAGTTCATCTGGAAAGGGAAGACACACAGAGCTAATGATGAGTAATGGCAGTGGAGGCTGCAGGAGCTCAGGAAAGGCTCCATAGGAACTAAAGGGGCCTAAGATGGTGTCATCGAAACAGTGGATCTTAAATATGGGTAACTTCTAGAAAAAGTGAAAGGAGAGAAAAGGAGGCAAAGAGGCTTGTTCCAGGTGTGATGTATGTCCCAGATGGACTGAGGCAGAGAAATGAGACGGGAAAGCGCCTTGAGGGAGCCTGAAAGTGGGATATGTCGTGCCATGGCAGGTCATCGTTAGCTGGCAGAGTTTTTCTTAGCATATATAAAATGATGGGATTTATAGTGATGAGAGTTTAGGCTTGATGAAATGTGCTAGCTCTACCTTGAACTTTCAAGTGATTGTGAGATGTTCCTGTGTAATTCTTTTTTCTTTTTTTTTTTTTGTGTGTGTGTGTGTGTGTGTGTGTTTTTTGCGGTATGCGGGCCTCTCACTGTTGTGGCCTCTCCCGTTGCAGAGCATAGGCTCTGGATGCACAGGCTCAGCGGCCATGGCTCACGGGCCTAGCCACTCCGCGGCATGTGGGATCTTCCCGGACCATGGCACGAACCCGTGTCCCCTGCATCGGCAGGCAGACTCTCAACCACTGCGCCACCAGGGAAGCCCCCTGTGTAATTTTTTTAATGAACCCCTTCATACAGGACATGTGGGTTACTTACAGGTTGGTGCTTATAGTCAGTGCTGCCAGTGGGCATCCTGGATGCAGGCCTCTACATTTACTGAATCTATTTCTAGGGTTCATTCCTAGATGGTATTGCTTTTTTTTTTTTTAAGCCATTTTGACTATATTCCTTGTGTCTAGGCCACTGTCAGATACGTGCTTTTCCAAACTGGTAGTTGCAAAGAATCATAATGTGAAAGTTTTTGAGTGTGGAATTAGAGCTAGATATTACCTGAAAAAAAAATCAAATTTTCTTATTGAAAATGATTTTGGGATTAGGTGCTAGTGAGATGGTCGTATGACTGGGGAACCTGGGAATACCTGAGTCTTCCCCTACCCCACTCCCAGGTCCCAGAGGGGGATGTATGTGCCTGAGAACAGGTAGAGGAAGGCTGGCTTGGCTCCCAGACTTGAGTGCTGTAGGCTGGTAACCTAGGCAGGGAGAGGTGAAAGTGGTTCCTCTCACCAGCTCACAAGGACCTATCTTGTCTGTGGGTCTCCAGGTAGGAAAGGATGTACCGTGCCTGTCCTTGTCCTTAAGTTACTTTGTAATGTGCTTTGTAAAGCAAGGTGATTCATTCCTTAGCACTGTCCGTGTTCTTTTTCTAGTTTGGGGCTGCAAGAGGGAGTGGTAGGCAGGGAAATAGGAGGAGCCATGACCTCCTTCCCGTCTTGAGAACACAGGGCAGCACTCCTTTTAGTTTGTTGCCAGGACTTTGGGAGTTGGGGCCAGGGCTGCAAGAAGGTAAGAAATATTTTTGAAAGTTGTTGTAACTGTGTGGTATTTGGCGTGGGGGTGGGGAGAGGGAGTTAGTATTTTTACTGCTAGTAGGCCAGAATGAAGAATTTTAAAAAAAGATAAAATGCCGCCTTCTGACTGTTTCCTGGCCTGTTTCAGAGCAGTAGTTCCATTTATTGAGTGCTGTCCTTTATGGATTTAATCCTCACCGCAGTACTGAAGAAACTGAGGCACAAGAGTTCAGGTAACTTGCCTGAGGTCATAGAGTGATTAAGTGCTGTTCATTCAACTGATGGTTACTGAGAGCAGAATTTCATATCTAGGGTCAATCTGTCTCCCAAACCCATACCCATAACTACTGCATAACCTCTCAGCATTGAGAGATTTCATCTTACCCACAAGGTAGGAACATGAGCCACTGCAGGCCTGCTCTCTAGGGCTGTCTTCCCTGCCTCAGGAAGCGGTGGGAGGTGGGGGTGAGATGGGCAGGAGGCTCCTTGAATGTCCTCATTGCTAAATATTTGACCTGCTGAAATGTTTGTGGAGAAGAATGAGCTCCCTAGCTGTAACTCGGATTTGCTGTTCTTTTTGAGAGATGGAAAGGCTTGCTGGGTTTGCAAAATTGGAGTCAGTGTTCCCAGCCTGGAGGAAGGAGCTTCTATAATATCCATTGATGAAATTTTTCATGGGTACCTTAAATTTTCAGAAATGGTCCTGAATCTGAAGTGTATTTATCTAAAGTTTATATAGTTCCTCTCTGTAGTAAGAGAAATAATTTCCATATTATGGTTTGATTTACCTGTTTGTATATAAGCTTCTTGATAAATACTTGTTTTTCCCCATTTGAGGTTAGTTTTGGATAGGTTCCACAGTGCAAGTTGTTAAGAATGAGTAACACTATACAACTTTGAGTTCTTAAATAACTTTCTAATGGATACATTAGTTTTCACTAGTTCAACATGCTTTTTTTTTTTTTTTTTACAAGTTTGGAAACTTTTTGGATAATTGAGCTAAAACTAGGCTTAAACAGAGCTGAGTAGATCAAGGCCTTATCATGCTGTAATAAACTGCAAAAACAAAAAAATAAATAAAAAATAAACTGAAGGTTTTTAATAGGTGTAGATTAAAAAAATTTTTTTTAACAAATTGGATTTGAAAAATTAATGTTTTGTGATTTTTACTTTAAAGTAATGATTTACTTTAAAGTAAGTTATTCTAACTCCTTGATTTATACTCGAATTTCCTTCAGCAGCAGTTTATCACAAACATTTTCGTAGTGCTTGGGTGCATTTTGATATGCAAATTTTTTTATTATCATTGTTATTACTTTTGGCTGTGCCACTCGCATGTGGGGTCTTAGTTCCCTGATCAGAGATCCAGCCCACGTCCCCTGCATTGGAAGCAAGGAGTCTTAACCACTGGACCACCAGGCAAGGCCCTGATATGCAAATTTTTATTGGTCTGAGACCATTTCAATTTACAGATGAAAACTTTGTTTCACCTGAGTAAACTTTTTCAGATGTTTAGGAGCCAACTTTGTTCACCTTTTGGTGGTGTATGGTAGTTGCTTGTAGATAAACCTTTTCTTGGCAAGGCTCTGACCACCACCACCCCACTTTTTCCTTTTCTTTTGAAGATTTCTGTTTAACAAATATTTTTTTGGCTTAGAGTGTTTCTCAAATAAAATTCAAAAGTTCTTATATTTAATTTGTTGTTATTTTTTGTTTTTTTTTTTTTTTGGCCACACTGCTCAGCTTGCAGGATCTTAGTTCCCTGACCAGGAATCGAACTGGCACCCTTGGCAATGAAAGCGCAGAGTCCTAACCACTGGACCGCCAGGGAATTCCCTGGCCTATTTTGTTTTTAACCTGTGTTATTTTGAAACTAAATTTCAACTCTATTGACTTTGTGGTTAGAAAATTTATTTCTTCTGCTTAACTGAAATTATCAGTTATTTGTAGATTACCAGATATAAAAGCTCTTCAGATCTGCTGATGACAACTTGCTTTGTTTTTATAGAGGAGTGTCATGTTTTGTGATGATAAATTGTTTTAGAGCAAGTGTCAGTACAAGGGGCAGTCAGGTGTCACCACGTGGGAGCACTTGGTTCCTCCATTAGACCAGAAGCTCCTTGACGTCAGCACTGTTAATTTCTGCATCCTGGGTGCCTGGAGCATTCAGGCACGACTTACAGGGTTGAGCCATGCCTGTGGGCACAGGTGTAGAAGCATCTTTATTTTAGCTATGATAGATTCCAGCTATGATTAGAATTTTTTAGAATTCTATGAATAGAATTTTTATTTAGTAGGGTTTTTTCTATCTACTTGAGTTTTCATACCTCAGTATAGGAAAGCATGGGCTTCAGATTTTGTCAACCAGTCAGTTATTTAGTAATTTTCCTTTTGTTTTGTTTTAATAGCAGTTTTAGTAGCCACTTCTTGACTAGGAAAAATGTAGTTTAATCTTGACTTCCTTAAAACTTTTTCATTGACATTTTTTTACTCTGATAGAACTTTAATGTTTCAGGAATTGTTGCATGATTCTTTAAATTAAAATGCGTTACTGTTCCTTGAAAACTTTCTATATAAACTAGTGTCCAGTTTTGAACATAGTTTTCTTTGGGAGCAGTCTCCTGGGCACAGAAGTAGTCTGGGCTTGGTGGACCCAGAAGTGTCACTTCCTTTCCTCTGGCCTTGGCTCTCCATGCCTCCCTTTCCGTTTTGATGTTTTAATGATACCCTCCCTGCTCAGTGATTTGTGTTCAGGAAGCTAGGCAGTGATTACTTTTGTTTCTGCTTTGTGAATTTCTCCCCCCACTTCCTATTTTTACTGAGCAACTACAGGAAGTGAGGCGGCTCCTGGCTGGCTGCTGCTAAGCTCTGATGTTAGGCGGCAGAGGACAAGGCCTTAGGGCCTAAGCCATTCAAAGCATTTTACACCTTTGTCTTTGCACTGCCTCCTTCTTCAGGAATCGTAGGAACACGCTCTTATGATTGGGTGATTGGGTCGAGATGACCGCATGTCCTTGTCAGCCTGGGGTTGGGGGGAATTGGGTGCCGCTCAGCTGGAGGGCAGATCTTTTGTGAGGTAGATGAGAGGTTGTTCCAGCAGTAACAATAGAACATAGTGGCGCTGTGGAGAAGTAGCTGTTGTGGGTGGACAGTGTGGCAGGAACAAAAGGTGGGTTGAAGAGACCTGTTGCAAGTAAGGCTGGAGAGGTGATTCTGGATTTGGGCGGGCCTGGACTGGCAGGCTTGGCGTGTGAAGTGAGCAGCCCATCTGCTCTCTGAGGTCTTTGACGAGGCCTCGGCCTCTATGGTGCTCTCCTTCCTCCCAACTCACGGCATTTGTTTTTTCAACCAGATATTTAGCATTTACCTGCCTCTTTTCCAGTGATACCTCAAATGGACCTGTTGTAGCTTAACTTACAGGGAAAGTTTGTATCATCTTCCCAGAAAGAAGTAACTTTTTTATGTATTAGACACTTGAATATAGAAGGAACTTGTTTAGCAGAGTTGCTCAGTAGCATTACTGTCGACATTTTGGGTGGATAATTGTTTGTCTTTAGGTGGACAGGGGGGTTGTCCTGTGCATTGCAGGATATTTAGCAGCATTCCTGGCCTTACCCACTAGCACTCTCCCAGTTGTGACAACCAAAAAATGTTTCCAGAAATTGCTAAATGTCCCCTGGGCAGATGTCTCTGTGTGTGTGTGTGTGTGTGTGTGTGTGTGTGTGTGTGTGTGTGTGATCATCTTCACTTGTTGAGAGCCACTGTGTTAAAAGATTGAATGCTGACTTACTAATTTTGTGAAATGGAATAAAATAGAATGGTTTCTTGGGATTGGAGCTATTTATTAGTTTCTATTCCAGTATCTGACATTCTCATACATTTTTAGCATGCTACTTAGATTTTGCTATTGTCTATCTATTATGCTTTCATTGAAAGATCTGGGACCTGAGCATCTGGAAGCTTGGCTTTTGGTCCTCATAGAAGATATTCTCTCTTGGCCTTACATGCTTGCTCCTGAAGGCTAGTTCTTTGGAAGCTGAACAGTGCTGGCATAAAGGAGAGAGCAAGAGGCATTTAGGATGTAACAGTAACAATAGCCAACATTTATGCAGCAGTTGCAATAGCCCAGGTGAGACCAGGTGAACAGGATTGAACCATGAACTGTGGTGAACAGGATTAGCAGGACTGAATGTAAGGGATTGTAAGGAAAGGGAACAGGATAGGGACCATCTGGGATAATACCTTACGTTTAGGTGCAGGGTTGGTAGTGCCTTTAACCAAGGCAGTAAATGCAGGAGGAAGACCGGGGAATGGAAGGATGACTAACATTTGAAGTCCCAGGAGAGAGGGGTCTTGACTGGAGAGGTGAATTTGGGTCATTAGCAATGCATATGGCTATGATCTCCTAAAGAGAGACCACTTTCCTTTCTTTTCATTGCTTCAGCTCAACTTCCTGCCAATTCCTGCCAAGAATCCTACAGCTTGAAACCATCTCCTAAGGGTAATAAACAGAATGTCCTGGTCTAGATCATTGACGGAGGTGGAATAATGCAGGGATGGAGACCTCCGCTGCTAGTGGCAGACTCCCAGGCCCCAAACCCAGCTCTGTTGGGGACTACTACCTTACCCGTGTGGCAGGAACTTGAAGAACTCACTCAAGCTCTTTAACTGCCTCACAGGATCCTTGTGAGCATTAAATTAGGTAACAGATGCAAGGTTCATAGCACAGTGCCTGGCACTCAGTACCCGCTCAGTTAATGTCAGTTGTTTTTATTTTACAGTTCTAGTGAGCATTAAATGAGATTATGTATCCAAAGCTCCAGGTATAATGCTTGACACATTGTAGTCACTTAATGAATGGTAGTTTTGTTGAGGAGTACTTGCATGAACATGTCATGCCATCAGCTTTTTTTTTTTTTTTTTTTTTCCAAAGCAGAACCTTTTATCTAGCACTTAGCTACTGCCTCTGTGGATAGCAAGACTGACCGTGTGAATGCTGTATAGAAATAACCATTAAATAAATACTGAGGATGAACTAATCATTCAACAGACATCTGTGCTTGGCACTCTCTGATATCTTGAATGAGCTCGGTGATCTTGGTGGTTGGGGGTGGCTTAGAAGCACAGGGGAAACTGGCAGTTGTGATGCAGTATGTTACAATACAACAAAGACAGTGCTAAGATAGGGCTAAAGACAGGCTGTTATGGTTGCACACAGAGGCGCTTCTACCTCAGCCTTTGTCAAGGTGGCTTCCCAGAGGAGCTGACATCTCAGTTAGACATCCAGGAGGAGTGAGAGTAAGCCAGGAGAGCTTTCCATGCAGAGGGAGCTGAATGTGTAGATGGTGAGAAGAAAGATGGCACAAGCAAGAACTAGGCAGAAATGGGGTGAGGGAGGTGGGGGGAAGTTGGGAGAAAGTTGGGAAGGTAATGGAGAGCCATAATCGATTTTAAGCAGGAGAGTGGCGTGATTAATCACACAGCAACCAGAGAGGAGCAGTCCAGGCATTTAGAAGATGACTCAGGAGGCTCCTCTGTAATTCAGACAGGAGGTAAAGAAGGTTTGAACTTCGGATTGGCAGTGAAAATAGAAGGAAAAAGACTTGCAAGATGTTAAGGAGGCAGAAAGGATATGACTAAATGATTAATTGGATATAAAGAAGAGTAAGGAGTAGAGGATAACTCCAGGTGTCTGGCTTGTTCAGGTAGGTTAATGGTGATGCCATTCACCAAGACAGGGAAGGAATATGGAAAGACTGGGGAGAGTTGGTTTTGGACATTTGATTTGGGGACCTGTCCATTAGGTAGTTGAATATTTGGGATCTGGAGTACAAGAGAAAGATCTGGGCTAGAGAGATGGATTTGGGGATCATCCCAGTGAGAACATGTTGATCTTAGAAACAGGGCACAGCATAGAGCTCTGAGGAACCAGAGCACTTCAGGTCTGTCAGATGGGGAGTGGCTCAAAGAGGCAACTAAGAATGGCCAGAGGGACAGGAAGAAAGGAAGGAGAACTAGCATCTTTTCATATCACTCTTTTTAATGTGGTAACACAAGGGGAGCCAAAAAAATAGAGCCCTAATGAGAGAGAGAACTAAGAACTGAATCAGGCATTTTCTCTTGTCTGGATAGATACTTTAAACTCGTGAATGTTGAGAATAAAAATCTTCAAAGCATTTTTTTGGAGTGCATTTCTAAATATGGCTTGTGTCATTCTGAACTGACCGAAAAAGCACCATGGAAGTGGTTGGGCTTTGAACTTCATGGGCAATAACTTTACTAACCTCCCTAATTTCCTGTAGTGTCCCCAGATTATTAAGGGTGGGTATTTAGATTTACATTGTTGTTGTCTAGAGAGGACAGAGAATTTTCTGTATTTTTTTCCTCTGAAGAAGGAGTTGTTTATGGAGTGGTTCACCTTTATTTTTTAAATAACAGCTTTATTAAAATGTAAGTCACACACCATACAGTTCACCCATTTAAAGTGTATAATTCAGTGATTTTTAATGTATTTGTAGAGTTACGTAACTACCACCAGAATTTCAGAACATTTTCATCACTCCAAAAAGAAACCCTGTACCCATTAGCAGTCATTCCTCATTCTTCCCATTTGCCCCAGCCATAGGCAACCATTAATTTTTCTGTTTCAGTGGATTTGCCTATTCTGGACATTGCATGTTAATGGGATCATACAATACGTGAACTTTGTGTCTGGCTTCTTTTTTTTTTTTTTTTTGCAGTACGCGGGCCTCTCACTGTTGTGGCCTCTCCCGTTGCGGAGCACAGGGCTCCAGACGCGCAGGCTCAGCGGCCATGGCTCACGGGCCTAGCCGCTCCGCGGCACGTGGGATGTTCCCGGACCGGGGCACGAACCCGTGTCCCCTGCATCGGCAGGCGGACTCTCAGCCACTGCACCAGCAGGGAAGCCCTGTGTCTGGCTTCTTTCACTTGGCATAATGTTGTTTTCAAGGCTCATCCGTGTTGTTGTGTGTATCAGTACTTCATCCGTTGTTTTGGCCCTGCAGCATGGCTTGTAGGATCTTAGTTACCCAACCAGGTATTGAATCCAGGCCCTGGCAGTGAAAGTGCCGAGTTCTAACCACTGGACCACCAGGGAATTCCCGTACTTCATTCCACTTATGATTGAAGAATATTATTCCATTGTATGGCTATACCACTAAGTTGTTAGACATTTGGGTTGTTTCCACTTTTTTTTTTTTTTTTGCGGTACGCGGGCCTCTCACTGTTGTGGCCTCTCCCGTTGCGGAGCACAGGCTCCGGACGCGCAGGCTCAGCGGCCATGGCTCACGGGCCTAGCTGCTCCGCGGCATGTGGGATCTTCCTGGACCGGGACACGAACCCGTGTCCCCTGCATCGGCAGGCGGACTCTCAACCACTGCACCACCAAGGAAGCCCTCCACTTTTTTACTACTATGAATAGTATTGCTCTGGACTTTCATGTACAGGTTTTTGTGTAGACATGTCTTTTATTTTTCTTGGATATATACATAGTTGTGGAATCGTTTGGTCATATGGTAATTGTACATTTAACCTTTTTAAAAATTTATTTTTTTATTTTTGACTGCGTTGGGTCTTTGTTGCTGCGCACGGGCTTTCTCTAGTTGCGGCGAGTGGGGACTACTCTTCGTTGCTATGAGCAGGCTTCTCCTTGCGGTGGCTTCTCTTGTTGTGGAGCATGGGCTCCAGGCGCACGGGCTTCAGTAGTTGTGGCACACGGATTCGGTAGTTGTGGCTCATGGTCTCTAGAGTGCAGGCTCAGTAGTTGTGGCACACGGACTTAGTTGCTCCACGGCATGTGGGATCTTCCCACACCAGAGCTCAAACCCGTGTCCCCTGCATTGGCAGGCGGATTCTTAACCACTGCACCACCAGGGAAGTCCCAAAAACTTATTTTTTGTTATGTACCTTTTGCTATTAAATGAGAAGTTACATAAGGAAAATGGCAATGAAGTTACATAGGGAAAATAACAGCTTTATTGAGATATAATTCACATACCATATGTGTTTTAGTATATTTAGAGTTGTGCAACAATCACCATTATCTAACTTCAGAACCTTGTCATTGCCGCAAAAAGAAACCCTGTACCCATTAGCAGTGATTCTCCATTCCACAAATCTACCTTCTGTTTCTATGGATCTGCCTATTCTGGGTATTACATATCAGTGGGAGCATATAATATGTGGCTTCTTGTGTCTGGCTTCTTTCACACTTAGCACAATGTTTTCAAAGTTCATCCATGTTTTAGCATGTATCAGTACTTCATTCCTTTATATGTACATAATATATATATTTAATGTTCCATTGTATAGCTATACCACATTTTGTTTATTCATTCATCAGTTGAGAGACATTTGGGTTGTTTCTATTTTTTGACTATTTTGAGTAATGCTGCTGTGAATGTTGATGTATAGATTTTTGTGTGGATTTATATTTTTCATTTCTCTTGAATATATTCATTAGAGTGGAATTGCTGGGTCATGTGCTAACACTATACTTATTTTAAGGAGCTGCCAAACTGTTTTCCAAAGTGCTGTACTATTTTAACATCCTACTAACAATGTATGAGGGTTCCAATTTTTCCACATTCTCACCAATATTTGTTATTGTTTGTCTTTTCGATTGAAGTAATCATCTTTGGTGAAGCAGCTATATGCAAGCTAGTCAGTGAAGAGATATTAATATATATTTTACCTTGTTAAGTTTTTCTTTAAGCATTTGTAATATCCGTTGGCATTTTTATAAAAAATTTCACCATGATCTTAGCACTAAAATAAAAAGTTTAATGAATAGTAATATAACTCCTCAACTTGTTTAGCTTTTACAAATGTTATTTTTTATTTTTAAAATAATGCATTCTAGAAGGGGAAAAAAAGGAGTGAATGTGATTCACCAAATGTAATTGTTCTCTTAAAGCATAAATTTGTCTTTATAAATTATATACTTCTAAATTGGCAGATAGATTGTACCTTAAATATATAGGCTTGAGCCTTTAAAAATCACAATGAAATCCTGAAAGGTTGTACATAATAGAATTGCTGAATTGTTACATTAAATATACCATGGGTTCAGTACTTAAAGGAACCTCTGTATCTTGTAAGATGGTCAGTAACCCTCTGATTATTTGTTTCATAGATTGATGTTTTTGTATATTATATTTTTAAAAAGAGGAGTACCCCATTATGTTGGGAGCACAAGTGTTTCAAGTAGTGTTATATATAGTTGATCCTCACGATTCTCAGATCCTGTATTTGCAGATAAGCTTACTGGCTAAAATTTATTTGCAACACAGAATCAATACTTGTAGAACTCTTGTGGTCAGTTGTAGACATGTGCAGAGTGGCAAAAGATTTGAATTGCACAACGTGCACACCCCCAGCTGAGGATGAACAGGGTGACGCTCTGCCTTCTCATTTCAGCTCTCAGACTATAAACAAGTATTCTTTTCATAGTCTATTTAGTGCCACATTTTTTGCATTTTTATACTTTTTGTTGGCAGTTTCACTGTTTAAAACGGCCCCTAAGTGTATTGCTGAAGTGCTGTTTAGTGTTCATAAGCCCAAGAAGGCCGTGATGTACCTAACAGAGAAAAGACCTGTTAGATGAGTGTCATTCAGGCATGAGTTATAGTGCCATTACCTGTGAGTTCAGTGTTAATGAATCAACAGTAAATATTAACTAAGGTGTCTTTAAACAGAAACACGCATAAAACAAGGTTATATATTGATTGGTTGGTGAAAATGTTTTGACTAGAGGCTCACAGGATCTAGGAGTACTGGTTCAGTATTTGCTAATTCAGTGTACATGGCAACTTTTTATAACTGCCTGTAAATAATGAGAATCAACTATACATGATGAATTGCTTTTCTCTTGTTGCTTTCAAGATTCTTGCTTTGGCTTTAGGCAATTTGATTATAATATGCCTAGGTTGATTTTTTTGAGTTTATCCTACTTGGAGTTTATTGAGCTTCATAGATGTGTAGATTCATGTGCTTTTTATCAAATTTGAGAAATTTGGGGCCTTTATTTCTTCAAATATTTTTTTCTGTGCCTTTCTCCGTCTCCTCTTCTGAGAATCCTATTATATGATGCTGGTATGCTTGATGGTGTCCCACAGGTCTCTGAGACTCTTTTCTTTTTTCTTCCTGTTCCCTAGACTGGATAATCTCAGTTGGTTAATCTTCAGTTTCACTGATTCCTGTTCAAATCTGCTGTTGAGCCTTTAGTTAATTTTTTTATGTTGTATTTTTCAACTCCAGAATTTCTATTTGGTTCTGTTTTAAAAATATTTCTCTCTTTTAGTAGTATTCTGGATTTGCTGAGACATCATTCTCATATGTTCCTTTAGTTCTTTTTTTTTTTCTTTTTAATGATTTTACTTTTAAAAAAATAGAAGTATAGTTGACTTCCTTTAGTTCTTTAGATATGGTTTCCTTTAGTTCTTTGAACATATTGAAAATCGCCGATTTTAGTCTCTGTCTAGTAAGTCCAACATCTGGGCTTCCTCATCAGTTGTTTCTCTTGTTTGTTTATTTGTTTGCTTTCCTGTATAAGGGCCATACTTTCTTGTTTCTTTGCATGTCTTGTTAAGTTTTAATTGAAAACTGAACATTTTTTATGATATAATGTGGCAACTGGAAATCAGATTCTCTTCCCTCTCCAAGTGAGTTCCAAGTCAGATCAAATAGAGATCCTTGCAAGTGGGATCTTCCAGGGAACCTGCAGATAAGTCAGATAATGATAATTTTCTAGGAATGAAACTCTGAAGGAGCTCTAGCCTAGTTCTGCTCCCTCCAGTTCTGCTGCCTGCCTTCTGGTTTTCACTGCAAATGCAGCTGTTATTTTTCAAGGTTACCATAGAGTTCGAGAGCAGGGAATGGAACTAGATCATGTTAAAATGCTACAAAGCTGACTATAGTAGTCCCCCCCCCCCTTATCCACAGTTTCACTTTCAGCCATTTCAGTTACCTGCAGTTAAGTGCAGCCTGAAAACATTAAGTGGAAAATTCCAGAAATAAGTTTTAAATTGCACGCCATTCCGAGTTGCATGATAAAATATCATGCTGTCCCGTTCCATCCCGCCTGGAACATGTATCATCTCTTTGTCCAGTGTATTCATGCTGTATATGCTGCCTGAGGTTTCAGGCATCCACTGGGGGTCTTGGAACATATCCCCCCATGGATGGGGGTACTACTGTATTCTTACTGAGATTCAGCCATTTTTCTTGAATAAATGCTCCCCAGTTTGCTTCAATCCTGTTAATTTCTAGTCTTTAAAAAGTTGATTCTGAGTCATGTACCACAATGTTCATTGCAGCACTATTTACAATAGCCACGACATGGAAGCAACCTAAGTGTCCATCAACAGATGAATGGATAAAGAAGATATGGCACATATATACAACGGAATATTACTCAGCCATAAAAAGAAACGAAATTGAGTTATTTGTAGTGAGGTGGATGGACCTAGAGTCTGTCATACAGAGTGAAGTAAGTCAGAAAGAGAAAAACAAATACCGTATGCTAACACATATATATGGAATCTAAAAAAAAAAGGTCATGAAGAATCTAGGGGCAGGATGGGAATAAAGACGCAGACCTACTAGAGAATGGACTTGAGGACACGGGGAGGGGGAAGGGTAAGCTGGGAGAAAGTGAGAGAGCGGCATGGACATATATACACTACCAAATGTAAAATAGACAGCTAGTGGGAAGCAGCCGCATAGCACAGGGAGATCAGCTCGGTGCTTTGTGACCACCTAGAGGGGGGGGATAGGGGGGGGGGGAGGGAGGGAGACACAAGAGGGAAGAGATACGGGGATATATGTATATGTATAGCTGATTCACTTTGTTATAAAGCAGAAACTAACACACCGTTGTAAAGCAATTATACTCCAATAAAGATGTTAAAAAAAAAAGTTGATTCTGACCAATTAGGCCAGTTTTATCACTGTTTTTATGGAGGAGAGAATTTTTGGAGGTTCTTACTCTGCCATTTTTTATGACATTACTTCCCTCCCCTTTCTTTTTAGGTTTTTATTTTCATGAACCTGCTGCTTTCTTCTTAGTACTGAAATTATAGTTTGAATTAGATCTGAATCTTAAAGTTTGCCAAGGCTTTCCATCTAGAACTTTTTATTATACCCCAGTTAGTCATGTAAGCATGTACATTTCAGAGTAGTGCGGTGCACATATTCTTGGCCCCGCTGGCTTATTGTAAAGGAGGAAGGAGATTTGATTGAAACCAGCCATTTGGTAGTCTCTGCGGTACTGCCTTCTGGGTTTCCCCTCCCTCATGCTGTTCCACTTGGAATGAAACTTTCCTTACCCAAGCTTCCCTCCTTTTTGTTCTAGTTAATCCTTTGTTTCTTCCTTAAACTTTCACTGAAGAATAACACAAAGGAAAGTACAGAAATTATAGTAACTATGCTTGATTTTATTATCTCCAAGTAAATACCTAGATAATCACCACCCTGGTTAGTGGGTAGCCACCCACAAAGCTGACCATCTACCCAGTAAATCATTTTTCAGATGTAGCAGATGCTCATCTATTCTAAATAGACATTTCTGGAGGCCAGTAGTATATATTTTTCCCTATTTCTCTCCTTTTTAATTGATATATAATTCTCATACCATAAAATTCACCATTTGAAAGTGTGAAATTCAGTGAGTCTTAGTACATTAACAAAATTGTGCGACCATCACCACCATCTAACTGTAGAATGTCTTCCTCACCTCAAAAAGAAACTCTGTATTAATTGATAGTCACTCCCCATTCCCTTCCTCTCCTCAACTCCTGGCAACCACTGATCTACTTTTATCTGTCTCTACGGATTTGCTTTATCTGGATGTCTCATATCAATGGAATCTCACAGTATATGACCTTCTGTTTCTGGCTTCTTTCTCTTACCAAAATGTCTTCAAGGTTCAGCCACACTGTAGCATTTATCAATACTTCATTCTTTTTTTCTTTTTTTTTAAAAAATAAATTTATTTATTTGTTTATTTATTTTTGGCTGCGTTGGGTATTTGTTGCTGCGCGCGGGCTTCCTCTAGTTGCGGCGAGCAGGGGCCACTCTTTGTTGCAGTGCATGGGCCTCTCATTGCGGTGGCCTCTCCCATTGCAGAGCGCGGGCTCTAGGTGCGCGGGCTTCAGTAGTTGTGGCACACCGGCTTAGTTGCTCTGTGGCATGTGGGATCCTCCTGGACTAGGGCTCGAACCCGTGTCCCCTGCATTGGCAGGTGGATTCTTAACCACTGTGCCACCAGGAAGGTCCCACTTCATTCTTTTTTATGGCTGAATAATATGCCATTGTATGGCTATACCACATTTTGTTTATTCATTCAGCAGTTGATAGACTTGCGTTGTTCCACTTTGGGGCTATTATGAATAATGATGCTGTGGACATTCATGTGCAAGTTTTTATATAAATATATGTTTTCAGTTTTCTTGGGTATATGCTTAAGAGTGGAATTGCTTGGTCTTAATGGCGACTCTGTTTAACGTTTTTCGGAACTGCCAAACTGCTTTTCACAGTAGCAGCATCATTTCACGTTCTCACCAGCAATTTATGAGAGTTCCAGTTTCTCCACATTCTCACCCACACTTATTTTCTGTTTTGTTTTTTGTTTGTTTTTACTGTAGCTATGCCAGCATGTATGAAGTAGTACCTTACTGTGGTTTATTTGTGTTTCCCTAGTGACTATCCATGTTGAGCATCCTTTCACTTGCTTATTAACCAGTTGTATATCTTTCAAGAAATGTCTTTTAGTATCATTTGCCCACCTTTTAATAGATTATTTGTCATTTTATTGTTGAATTTTAAGAGTTCTTTTTGTATTCTGGATACTAGACTTTTAACAAGATACATGATTTTCCAGCATTTTTGCCCATGCTGTGGGTTTTCTTTTCACCTTTATAGTGACCTTTGATGCACCAACGTTTTTATCTTTGATGAAGTCCAGTTTATCTATTTTTTCTTTTGTTGTTTGTGCTTTAAGATGTCATATCCGGCTCCCCCTCCCCCTCCCTCCTCCCTCCTCCCTCCTCCTCTAGCACAGGGCCCGGGCAGGCGGGGCATTCTGCAGCCAGCAAGCCGGGCACGCAGCTGCCCACTTGCGCTGTGCCTGCTGCAGCCAAACCCGGCCCGACGGGAGCCGAGCAGAGAGTGGGGATCACGAGCCCTGGCCAGAGCGAGTGCGTTCGGCCACCGCCGAGTTGGCACCTGGAGGACGTGGAGGAAAGGCCGGCAGAGACCAATGCCAGTGTGGACGACTCGGCGCCCCCCTCGGTGGCCCAGCTGGCCGAGTGATTCAGGGAGCAGGCAGCCGCTGCAAAGGAGACACCAGCCAGTAAACCAACAAGAAGGAAACTGCCCTGCTCCCTCTCTCTGTTCCTCCCCAGGGTAGAGCTGGGCCAGAATGGTGAAGAGAAGTCACCGCCCAATGCAAACCACCCTCCTAAAGTCAAAGTGAAGAGCTCGCCTCTGATCAAGAAGCTCCAGGCCAGTTTAGCCTTTGATCCAGCGACCCTGCTGCCTGGGGCCTCACCCAAGAGTCCCCAACTCAAGGCCATGGTATCACCGTTTCACAGCCAGCTTTCTACCCCCAGCAGCCCTGGCGTGTGGTCTCGGGCCAGCAAGCCAGAGGAGGTGCCCATCAGCTTTGACCAGCCTCCTGAAGGCAGTCATCTGCCCTCTTACAGTAAGGTACAGACGAGGGCCTCCATAAAAAGGTGCCCTCCCTCCAGGCTATTCAGAAGGTCCCAGTCGGATTGTGGGGACCTGGGGAAGCTCAGGGCCATGGAGTCCTCCCAGGAGAATGGCGCCAAGGAAGAGAATGGCAACGAGGTGTTCCCAGCCAAGAGCAAGACTCCAGGATCCCCTCCTCTGAGGAGGACGCCCAGCAGGACAGAGAAGCAGGAGGAGAAGGGAAGGGCCTCGGGGGTAGCCCAGCAGCACGAAACGGCCATGGGGAGCTCCGAGGAGGGGGCCAACCAGCGTCCAGCCCGAGCCTCCAGCCCAGAGGCAGAGGACGGGTGTGGGAGCCCCATGGAGGAGAAACCGGCTGAAGAGCAGATGGAAGAGCCTACAGAGGTGAAGGAGAGGGTGGCCAGTGAAGAAGAGGAGCCCAGACAGAGGAGCCAAGACACAGAGGGGCTGGAGGAGGGAGCTGTCGGGGAGGAGACCCCCCAAAGCCCATCCTGGAGGAGGGGAGGGCGACCACAGTCCTGAGCAGGGGACCGGCAAGGAAAAGCAAGATGGAGGGGGCCGTCCTCGAGCCAGGCTGTGACCCTGGCACTGGCCATGCCCAGCCGGACACTAGCAGTGAGGTCCCCAAGACAGAGGATAACACCCCTGTCCACACTAAAAGGTGAAGAAGATCTCATTGTGCCTAGTGATGAAGCTGCTGGAGCTGTGTCCATGAAGTAGCAGCAATGATCGTAGTGGCAGCAAAGGAAGCCATCTCAGGAGCAGGATGGCGTGAGGGTCTGGAGTCAGCCTGAGGACACAGGGTGCAATTTCCCGATGTCTGCATCATCGGAGACAGAGATTGGATCTGAGGGCCAAGACTTTTATCAACTTGAGTTTGTGTCACCTGATGGACTTGGTTTAAAACAAAAAAAAGAAACTCATTTAAAACAATTTACTATGGTGACAACTCCCTAGGGATACTGGTCAAACTGTGGGGCCCAGATACTGTCCACACCCACCTAACCCTATAGCTGACCTCAGAACTGGACTGGGATTTACCTAATCAGATTGTGTTTGTGTAAGGTGACAGCCTTTTTATTGTTCTTAAGTTTTCATGGTTCTCAAATGTAAGTAAAGACTCATTTCAGGTAGCTAGAAACAAAGTAGTATCACTGGAAATATAAATCCTGTAAGTTACAGAAGACCTTAAATTGTATAGAGACCCTGAGACAACCTTTCAGCTTCGTCAAAATTTGACTGGCCAACCAATTTTGAAAACACTAGGCGAGAAGAGATAATTATTGAAACATTAAAAAATATGTGTCTGTTCCAACAAAAACAACAAAAAAAGATATCATGTCCAAGAAACCATTGCCTAATCTAAGATCACAAAGATTTACACCTATATTTTCTTTCTTTTTTTTAAAAGTTTATTTATTTTATTTATTTATTTTTGGCTGTGTTGGGTCTTTGTTGCTGTGCGCTGGGTTTCTCTAGTTGCAGCGAGCAGGGGCTGCTCTTCGTTGCCGTGCGTGTGCTTCTCATTGCAGTGGCTTCTCTTGTTGTGGAGCACAGGCTCTAGTTGCGCGGGCTTCAGTACTTGTGGCACAAGGTCTCAGTACTTGTGGCTCACGAGTCTAGAACGCAGGCTCAGTAGTTGTGGCACATGGGCTTAGTTGCTCCATGGCGTGTGGGATCTTCCCGGACCAGGGCTCGAACCTGTGTCCCCTGCATTGGCAGGCGGATTCTTAACTACTGCGCCACCAGGGAAGTCCCTGTATTTTCTTATAAAAGCTTTATAGTTTTAGCTCTTACATTGAGGTCTTTGATCCATTTTGAGTTAATTTTTGTTTATGATATAAGATAGGGGTTCATATTCTTTTTTTTTTTTGCATGTGGGTATCTAGTTGTCCCATCACCATTTGTTGAAAAGACTATTCTTTCCCAACTGAATGGTTTTGGCACCCTTGTCTAAAATCAGTTGACCATAGAGGTATGGGTTTATTCTAAACTCTCACCTGCATTCCACTGATACGTATATGTCATTTCTTATGCCAGTGCTCTGCTGTCTTTATTACTATAGCTTTACAGTACGTTTTCAAGTTAGGAAGTGTGAGTCCTCCATATTTTTTTCAATATTCATTTGGTCGTCTTGGGTCCCTTGCATTTCCATATGCATTTTAGGATCAGCTTGCCTATTTCTGTAAAAAAGGTAGTTCAAGTTTTGCTAGAGATTGCATTGAATTTGTAGATGAATTTGGTGAAGTAGTATATTTTTAAGTATTACAAGTTTCATTTACATAAACTTTGGAAGCATGTAAAGCAGAAAAAAGTTTAATGTTTATGGTGACTTTTAAAAAATTAGTAAGTAGGGGGCTTCCCTGGTGGCGCAGTGGCTGAGAGTCCGCCTGCCGTTGCAGGGGACACGGGTTCGTGCCCTGGTCCGGGAAGATCGCACATGCCGCGGAGCGGCTGGGCCCGTGAGCCATGGCCACTGAGCCTGTGCGTCCGGAGCCTGTGCTCCACAACGGGAGAGGCCACAACAGTGAGAGGCCCGCGTACCGCAAAAAAAAAAAAAAATTAGTAAGTATATGGGTCTTACTTGACCTTCTAGGATCATCTGGCAGAGGAATGAGGGTGAACTCTCAGAGCCAGGGGCACCAGTGTACAACACAGAACAAAGAAAGGTTCTCCTCAGGGTTGCTCAAGACACTCACTGTGGCCAATTCAAGGTGATGGTTTTCCTTCACAGACCACACAGTTTCTGTGTGAGCAGCCTTCCGTCCTTCAGCACTCCTGCTGAGTGCTTCTTTTGTACATCGGAATTTGTACAGCCACATTGATAACAGTGGAGCACTTGGCTAGGAATAGATATGATTGCCTTATTGTAATGAATCTGAAAAATGAACATTTGGGAACAGATTTCTTACATATAGCTGTTAGATATCTTGTTTCTTGAAAAGGTTATGAGAGTTTTTAGAGAGTCAAGATTCTCTTGAACACAGAGCTACAAATGGTGGCTCGTTTAGTTGGATTTATATGCTAGCTGGGTTAGGATTGCTATACTTTTAGAGTATGTGTTTGTATCCATAGCACTTTCCTCATCTCTTGCTCTTATAACCTGCCTGCCTTCCTGTGTTCCTAATGCAGTTGTAGAACTGTAAAGGAGGCATGGTATTTGGCCATGATGAGTGATATGGTATGATTTATGTTTATTTTTATCTATCAAAAAAGGAAAATGGAGGGCTTCCCTGGTGGCGCAGTGGTTGAGAGTCCGCCTGCCGATTCAGGGGACACGGGTTCGTGCCCCGGTCCGGGAAGATCCCACATGCCGCGGAGCAGCTGGGCCAATGAGCCATGGCTGCTGAGCCTGCGCGTCCGGAGCCTGTGCTCTGCAACAGGAGAGGCCACAACAGTGAGAGGCCCGCGTACCGCAAAAAAAAAAAAAGGAAAATGGAAAGAAAGCCTAGTTATCAATAAGTAGACCAAACTATATACAGACATCATGTACATTGAAGTTTAATACAGACTACATGTATCATTCAGTAAAACATATTTGAACTGTTGTTATGTTTGGAAGAATACATAGTTTCAGGCAAGTGTAAACCTAGTTGTAGCTGTGTAGGAAGAATCACATTACTCTACTATTGTAGAGTAGTTCAGAAACTGCAACCAGAGGTGTTCAGACCTTGCTCTTTGCACCTATCCAGAGCCAGGGGTTCTATAGAAGCTTCCCCAGGGTGTAAGAACCTGCACACCCTCCGAGGCTTCCTTTTAAACATCTGGAGGGGAAATTGGTACCTGGGTGAGGATGAGTAGCATCCTGTCTACAAACCTGCCAGCCACTTACCTCTCCAGGCTCTGTCTTTCTGTATGCTGCACTTCAGCCCAGCTGGGTATCCTGAACAGACTTTAAGCCATCCTGCTTCAGGGCCTTTGCTGTGGTGGTCCTTTCATCTGGTGAGCCCCAGCCATCCCTTTTGTGCTTATCAAAACGTATCCTACAATCAAGGCCTACCTCCGAGTAACATTTTCTTCATAACAAACTTCCTGATTTCTCTCAGTCTTTGCTCATCACTCCATTTCCAAATCCCCCTTAAGGTTTTGTGAGCGCTCTACTTGTCAACAGCCCTCACCTAATCTGTGTACTCTTCTAATCCTCTTATGGATTTGTGAGCTCTTTGAGGAGGAAACACAAACATGAGTCCAGGCCCTGCTTGATGTGTCTCTTGTCAGCCTGAGTTTTGGAGTGGTTAGTGGGGAATCAAACTTTTTGTTACATTATTTTTGTACTACAACTTGAGGAATTTTCTAACAGTCATCATATCATAGTTGCACTCTCACTGTTGTACCTGCTTTTATAAGGTTTTTATATAGTTTCTTATTCATTTGGAGCCCACCTTTGTGGATAATAGCATTTCAGGAGTTAATGTTCCAGAATTACTCACTGTCTTGTAACTTTCCTAACTCTATCTTATTTTTCCCCCTTACAGGAAATGACTTAGAAGCCTTACGAATACATCTGTGCATTCTTGCTTCAGACTTTACAATTGAGGGCCAACCCAGTCTGGAAGCACCTCTTATTAATGTTATACGGAAACTGCTACCTCAGCAAACAAAAGAAAAGAAGGAGAGGACTTATAATAAATGCCATTTTTTTTAAAAAAAAAACTTGCTTTCAGAAAATATTAAAGGAAATTTTCCGCATTGAGAAGACCTTTTACGGGTAGATCGCTTTGGCAGGCAGAGGCTCTGTCAAGATTCTGCAGAGGTCTGATCTTCCTTACTGAGGACTTAGTGTGAAGTAATTCTGTACTGCTTTTTAAATTGCTGTTGATCAGCTTGTGGGTTTTTGGGTTCTAACTTCTCTGGTATATTGAAGATACATTATATTACATTTTTTTAAGTTAAGTTATTTTTCTGCCATTGTAAATACAAGTATCAAAATATTCTTGCAAAGCAATTCTAGGTAAACATTTTTCTCAGCAAGCATATCTTTTTATTAAGAGAGTAGAATGCTAACATTTCTTATATAGCATTTTGGGCACACTTTTATTTTTTGTCAGAGGTCCTGCCTACACTGAAAATATTAATTATATAAACCTGTTGTCCTTTTCACAACTACATTGGATCACATGGTCACCTGCCTCATGGAAATGCCTTTTTTAAAACTTAGATTTGCAGAACTCCACTATTTTTATACCTAGCTACAGTTTTAGGGGGGAAAAAAAGGAATCAGGACCCTGACCCTCTCACGGTCACTGGGACAGTTCCCCTTCCCGCATGTATTGCTGCAGTGCCCAGGACAGTAAAATGGACTACAAGCGGCGCTTCCTGCTTGGCGGGTCCAAGCAGAAGGTGCAGCAGCACCAGCAGTACCCAATGCCTGAGCTCGGCCGAGCACTGAGTGCTCCCCTGGCATCTACGGCCACCACCGCCCCCCTGGGCAGTCTGACTGCCGCAGGCAGCTGCCACCATGCCATGCCCCACTCCACTCCCATTGCTGACATCCAGCAGGGCATCTCCAAATACCTGGACGCCCTCAACGTCTTCTGCCGTGCCAGTACTTTCCTCACAGATCTCTTCAGCACTGTGTTCAGGAACTCTCACTATTCCAAGGCAGCCATGCAACTCAAAGATGTGCAGGAGCACGTCATGGAAGCAGCCAGTCGGCTGACTTCAGCCATAAAGCCTGAGATCGCCAAGATGCTGATGGAACTTAGTGCCGGGGCTGCAAACTTTACAGATCAGAAGGAATTCAGTCTCCAGGACATTGAGGTAGAGTATCTTCTGTGTCATACTTGGGTAGGAAAATGTATTCCAGAGGTAAGTGAGAATGTCTTAGTTTTTTCTCAAATCACTGAAATGATGGTCTTCGTCCTCTTTCCATTGATACCCTGTCCTTGTAAAAAATTTTTGCATGCCAGGTTCTGAATTGCTTTCATTTCAAATTAAGTAGGATAGAAGATTATTAAACAAATCAGCCTATGTTTTATGTTCTTTAAATTTTCAAGTTGGAACTTAATTTCCAAATAACATACTGTTAAAGTACATAGTAGGGACTGAGAATTCTAAATATGATTATGAAGATTTCTTTGTGAATTGTCATTATATAGAACCATTGGTTTAATGTAGAAAGTTCTACACGTGTTTACAGGATAAGTTATTTTTTCAGTTCTAAATTTACATCTATTTACATTTGGATGCATTTGATTCTTATTCAGTACGTTTCTTAGGGTCTTTGGTAGTCAAAATGAAATATTCTCCTTTTTTCAGGGCTCTACATTAGAGTGTAAGATTGGAATACAAATTTCATTCAGAATAAACATGACGTTTTTCCTTCCTTCGTTTAGGAAATAATTTATTAAACTGTCATATGTTAAATTAGCTTCACTGCTAGATTTTCAAAATTATTTTTACCTGCTCAGAGAGTTCTTCTGAGTTTGATTTTTCCACGTGTCCTTGTACGTTTTAGCAGCACATTAAAGGCTAGGTTTCTGGATGCTAGGAGGGAGAATGTTCCTTTCCCCATCCTGGGGTTGTGTTTGATTTTAGGAAATCACTAGTCTTCTGAACTAAATCTGGTGATTGTGGTAGCTGAATAAGCTAACTTATACTGTTGTGGGTTTAGGGGAAAAAAAAGTTAGGCTATTAAGTATTATGACTCATTTTTTATTGTGTTTAAAAGGCATATCGTGATTTTGAAGGCATTTCCAAGAGGAATTTAAAACTATGTTTGTTTTTATTTATTTATTTTTGGCTGCATTGGGTCTTCGTTGCTGCGCGCGGGCTTTCTCTGGTTGCAGTGAGCGGGAGCTACTCTTCGTTGCGGTGCTCAGGCTTCTCATTGTGGTGGCTTCTCTTGTTGTGGAGCACGGGCTCTAGGCGCGCGGGCTCAGTAGTTGTGGCTCGCAGGCTCTAGAGTGCAGGCTCGGTAGTTGTGGCGCATGGGCTTAGTTGCTCCGCGGCATGGGGGATCTTCCTCGACCAGTGCTCGAACCCGTGTCGCCTGAATTGGCAGGCGGATTCTTAACCACTGTGCCACCAGGGAAGCCCAGAAACTATTTTTGAAAAGACACAATAGTCTTGGTGTAAATCAGGCATTAGGCATCATCAGACTTTTCCTGTAGAGGGCAAATAGTAAGTAAATTTTAAGCTTCGTGGACCACATGCGTCTCTTTCACATTCTTCTTTGTTTATTTTAAATAACCCTTTAAGAATGCGAAAACCAGTTTTACCTTGTAGACCTGTCTGTTGGACTGGATTTGGCCCATGAGTTATAGTTTGCTGAATCTGCTGGTATAAATGTATAATATCCTCCTTGGCTCATTCTATTTTGAACCTATCCAAGTTTATTTTTATTTTCTGATTTTTTTCTATGATCACATCATATATTCAGAGAAATTATGATTTTGAAGTATTTTTAAAATGGCTTGTCATAGTTTAGTTTTTAAATTACACATGTAAATCATATATAAAGCGTATTTTTAAGAAACGTACTTCTCAAAAGAAATTCAAGCAGTGAAACTTAAAACTACTGCTCTACTCTCCCATCCCATTCCTTTTCCCAGAGGAGACCACTGTTAACTGGTTGGTTTGTGCCATTCCAGATTACTGTGTGTATAGGCACAGATGTACAGCTTTGACTTCTGTTTGTTTTATGTGAAGAACCATGTTAGCCCTCAGGATGCCTGGTCACTGCTGTGCAGAGATGTGGGAGGAGAGCAGTTAGGGCCTCTGCCCTCTCAGAATGTGCTGAACAGTATTAGACCCAGACTGTTTCAGTTCCCATCCTGCAATGACACAAGCACCTTTAGCTTTATTTAGAATTTCAGGCAAGAATGGTTTGAAAATGAGGCCAAAGCCTATTATTTTAACCTGAACATTATTGGGCTCTTCTTCAGTCCATGCCTCCAGGTGCTGGAGGAGACAGAGCTAGGCCTCCAGGGCTGTTTGCCCTCCAACCCTGTGGGGCAAGTGCCCTTGTTCCCCAGGTCGGGACAGCTAGAGAAGGATGAACCAACCCTGAGGAGTTGGGTTTAGTAAAGCCACTGGGTGCAATAGCACCTACCTTGTCCCTTCTGCTTTCCTGGGACCAGCATGGACCATTTGAGCTGAGAAGGGGAAATATTTCTTATTGCTGTGTTTTGGAATTTTGGCTTGACTTCCCCCATTGAAATGCGATTAGGATAGCTGGAATACTACCATGTTTTTGTATATAATGGGCTAAACAGGCTTTCAGAGGCTAAACTGGAAACTAAGTGCTGTTGATGTGTTTTAGAATATATGCGTGTATTCTAGGTTTCAAACTGCTGACTTATAATTAAATCCTAAAATGTGATTGTGAAATGTAGGCCTGCAAACTTAACATTTTGCTCTTTCCACAGAATAGTATTTGTTGTTTCTGGAATTTATGTACTGACGTGGTCTCTCTCTCAGGATATTCACCAACTCAGATGACATAGCTGGGCATTTTTTTTTTTTTTCCTGTTGGTTTTTTAAAGATTTTATCAGCAAGGGCCAGAGAAGCTCTTTAGCATTCATCCTTGGGGAAAGAAGTATGTGGCCTAACATTGATGAACTTGACTGGCTAGACAAGGACCTCTGCTCAAGAGCTTAGCCCAGGACTGCGGTTGAGAAAAGCCCTGAATTCAGTATTCAAACGCCTGACCATTTGAAACCTAAGACAAAGTACCAGTTCCACTGTCCCACCCCTGAAGGTAGCCAAAACATGCTTCTAATGCTCCCTTACTTGCAGCCAGGTTTCGGATATGCTCGTTGATTGACAGATCCTGGTGCCTGTGTCTAGGAACTGCAGTTGCCAACTGTGTGCTCTGGGGCAGGCAGGGTGTACGTGAGTCCTGTCCTGTCTGTACTCATCAGTGACTTTGCCCCTTACCCCAGGTGATTCAACCTCATAATCTCTCTGTTAGAGAAATAAGTTTTGAGTAGAAAGTGACTCTGCTTTTTTTTTTATAAAGGTGTTGTATTTATTTTTTAATTATCTACATTTTTTAATATTTTATTTATTTTTTTTGGCTGCGACAGGTCTTAGCTGCAGCATGCGGGATCTTTCTTTGCGGCGTGTGGGTTTCTCTCTAGTTGTGGCGTGCAGGTTTTCTCTCTCTAGTTGTGGCGTGTGGGCTCCAGGGCACGTGGGCTCTCTTGTTGAGGCGCGCAAGCTCAGTGGTTGTGACACACAGGCTTAGTTGCCCCGCAGCATGTGGGATCTTAGTTCCCCAAGCAGGGATCGAACCCGTGTCCCCTGCATTGGAAGGCAGATTCTTTACCACTGGACCACCAGCAAAGCCCCAACTCTGCTTCTTATTGTCTGTATGGCCTTGAGCAAATCTTCTAACATCTCTAAGCCTCAGTCTGTCCATCTATAAAATGGAATTACCACCCACCTTCCAGAGTTCTTGTGACGATCAGAAGCGATTAGCGTGTGTGAAACACTGTACCCAGCTAGTTGTCATCATCATCACTTATTATTATTGCTTCCAACATGGCTTGAAAAGTGTTATTAGTCCTTCTCTGCAGTACAGAGCACAACTATGTACAGAGCCAACAACAGAGAGAAATATACAGCAGATTAGTCTCACTGGAACCCTTTTAGGTGGAAAAAGTTGCCACTCCTAGAACATTTGCTCTACTCATTTCTTTCCTGGTTCTTGAGGTGAGCACCTCCCTTTCTCTTCTGTGTTACTTTCTCTTTTGGTGTTGTAAGGTGGCAGCAGTATTACCTTGCCTGATGTAGAAACTGCCGGAACGTTTCCAGCATAAAAGCCCTAGGGGACCTCTTCTAATAGTCACTGCTCTATTTCCCTTGCACCTAGAATGGGGGTACATAGGGAAGGAAGTGGAGTGGGGGATGTCTTGGAGTCCACTTGCTGTAGCTAGGTATCTTTGAGCAAGCCAATTGATAGTTTAGGTGGGATTTTCCCCGCTTTGGATTTATAGAAAATGTATAGTTTACATTGTATATATGAACTGGGATGTTGTCTAAAATGAGAAATATGATCTTAATCAAGTGCTTCATGGGGGATTCCTTTATGTAAGTCTTCAACTGCCAGTCCAGCCAAAATGAACTCAGGAAAAATATGGTTTCCCATATTGAATTTGTTCATTATACAAAGCTTTGACACCCCACGACATTTTTTAGAGGTAGACCATACGGAACCTGCTGTTTCTATCTTTTCTTTTCAAGTCTAGGGGCATCTCCGTTGGTGTGTTACTTCTAATGTTCCTGTAAAATGCCGGGCTACATGAATTGAGTGGCTATGAGTTCTCTTTGATTTTATCTACTTCAATTTTATTTGTCCTAGAAATCTGGTATCCTAACTAAGGATCATTTGCAAGTAAAACATGTAGTTCATATTAAAGAAGTATAGACAACCCCATAATTAGGTTTTCTATTTATTAGAAAGTCAAAGATGTCAACTTCTTTTTATAAACATCTATCACATGTCTTAAATAAAATTACTTTCCAGTGCAAATGTAAATAAAAGAATCAAATTGACTTGTGGTTCATGCGTTCATTCCACAGATATTTACTGCACACTTTGTGCCAGGGACTGTTCCAGGCACAGAGGATACAGCGGTGAGCAAGACAGAAATTCCTCCCTTCACGTAGAGAGATGAGGGCTGTGATCTTAGATAAGATAGTTAGAAAAGGCATCACTGAGAACGTGATATGTGAGTAAAGAACTGAAGGAGATGAAGGAGTAGGCCCCAATAATAACCAGGAAAAGAGGATTCCAGGCAGAGGGGACAGCTAGTGCAAAGTTCCTGAGGCAGGAGCAAACTTGAGTGTTTGAAGAGCAGTGAGGGCCTATTGTGGCTGAAACAGCAAAACAAAGACACTAGGGGTGAGGTCAGACAGGTAAAGAGGTCATCCTCTGACGGGAAGGTAAAGGGAGGGCAACAAGATGAAGTGATGACACTTCTCCCCTTGTTTTCTTCACCCTGTGGCAGCTCTGGGGCTCCAGTTTCACCTCGAGCCCTCAGTGTTGGTACAGGGTTCCCAAGAGTTGTATAGCTGATTCACTTTGCTGTATAGTAGAAACTAACATAACATTGTAAAGCAACTATACTCCAATAAAAATTAATTTAAAAAATGATAAATTGGGAACTTTGAACATGTACTGGGTCCTGGTCGATTGGGATTTGCTTCAAAACATTCCAGCAGAAAAAGGTGGAGTAGGGGAGAAGGATGAAAAAACATGGCAAAATGTTGATAGTTACTGAAGTTTTTTGATGGGTTCACGAGGGGTTGTTATATTCTGTTTTTGTGTATATTTGGACATTTTCCAAATTTAAAAAAAGGGAGAGAGAAACTTTCAACCACATGATAGAAGTAATGTATCAGGAACACACAGTAAATGATTCCATTTCATAAGTGATTTGTGCATGTGAAGTGGTCTTCTAACAGAAAGGGAAGTATTTAGGAAAACTCCTCTGTTTTCTGTCTACTCACAAAATACTGCACCTCTGGCGCTGTGGTCATAAGTTTGTTGGTGGGGGTTTTTCCCATACCAAGCAATTCTGGATCAGTTCTGACATTTTTTACCTGGAGTTAGCATCGGATTACACAGTTAAGGGCTCAGTCCCACTAGACTGCCCCCCAACCCTGCCCCCTTAGACAGCAGTTACAAGTCCAGGGTGTTACCTATGTTTCTTACCAACTGGCTACAAATCAGAGGTCCCCATGACCACCCCACAGGTTTGATCACTTTATTAGAGCAGCTCACAGAACTCAGAAAAACATTCTACTTACTAGATTATAAAAGGATGTAACTCAGCAACAGCCAGATGAAAGATATACATAAAGCAAGGTATGTGGGAAGTGGTGTGGGCTTCCATGCCCTCTCCAGGCGTGCCACCCTCCCAGCACCTCCACCTGTTCTTTAACCCAGAAGCCCTCTGAACCCCGTCCTTTGGGTTTTTTCCGAGCCTTCATTAAACAGGTGTGGTTGATTAAATCTTTGGCCATTGGTGGTTGATTCTGTCTCCAGCCTCTTCCCCTCTCCAGAGGGGTTGGTCTGAAAGTTTCAAACTTGGTTCCCCTGGCAGCCAGCCCGCATCCTTAGGGGCTTTCCAAAAGTCACCTCGTTGACATAAACTCAGGTATGGTTGAAAGAGGCTTGTTATGAATAAAAGATACTTTCTCTCTCTTATCACTTAGAAAATTCCAAGGGTTTTTAGGAGCTGTGTGCCAGGAACCTTGGAAGAAGACCAAAATATATATTTGTTATAAATCACAATATCACAGAGAGTGTCATTGAGTAAGGTATAGTGATGAGAAGAAAGGCAGGTGCTTTTCAGAAAAATGAAAATAAAAGTGAATCAAGGAAGAAAATGAGAATAGAGAAAAGAAACCTCTGAAGGCAGGACCCCAGCAGCAGGTAGGAGTCAGGGAAAGAATGCTGTGCTTGTAATTTTGGTGACTAAAATGGCAATGTTGCTTTCTTTTAGGAGAATGTGATTTAACATTTCATAGTTACTAAAAAGTCTTGAGTGAATGTAAGGAAAAGTGAGGTTTGATGGGCAAATTAGAATGAAACAGAAATAAAACAGTTCATGGAATGTAATTTAACATAGGACTTCCTTTCCTGAATTACTTCCTATTCTAAATTTTTATGGTTACTAGTCAGCTTCTGAGATTTCACAGAATTGGATAATAGCCTGTTTTGGCAGCCTCCTCATCTTTACAGATCAGGAATCTGAGTGTCTGTAAAGATGACATTTGCCTGAAATCTTTCTGGGCCCAACATATACAGGGGTTGTGTCCTTTACCTCTCCACTGTTCCAGGCCAGTGCAGTCTTTGTGCCAAGGGATTTATTTGCAGTGTCCATCCCTCCAAGAGACTTGCCTTTCTGACCTAGCTAATGCCGAGGTGTCCAGACATGGGAAAGTAAAGGAACCGCTGTGAGTCCTTGCTCACTCCCAATCCCTTCTGAGGCCCCACTAGCTCCTGGAGGAGGCCCCAGTCACCTGGCCTGCTTTCTTCTTCACCTAGCTGCTACCACCCACCCTCCAAGTAAAATACAGATGAGCTGGCTGCAAGCTGGCAAAGATGAGTGAGGGCCATCAAAAGCATTTGCAGAGACGTGGATGACCTAGAGTCTGTCATACAGAGTGAAGTAAGTCAGAAAGAGAAAAACAAATATGGTATATTAACGCATGTATGTGGAACCTAGAAAAATGGTACAGATGAACCGGTTTGCAAGGCAGAAATAGAGACAGATGTAGAAAACAAACATGGACACCAGAGGGGGAAAGCAGGGGGTGGGGGTGGGGGTGGGGGGATGGTGGGGGGATGAACTGGGAGATTGGGATTGACATATATACACTAATATGTATAAAATAGATAATAAGAACCTGCTGTATAAAAAATAATTAATTAGAAAAAGAGGGCTTCCCTGGTGGCACAGTGGTTAAGAATCCACCTGCCAATGCAGGGGACACAGGTTCGAGCCCTGGTCTGGGAAGATCCCACATGCCGCAGAGCAGCTAAGCCCGTGTGCCCCAACTACTGAGCCTGTGCTCTAGAGCCCATGAGCCACGACTACTGAGCCCACATGCCACAACTACTGAAGCCCGCGTGCCTAGAGCCCGTGCTCTGAAACAAGAGAAGCCACTGCAATGAGAAGCCTGCGCACCACAACAAAGAGTAGCACCCGCTCGCTGCAACTAGAGAAAGCCCGTGCGCAGCAACAAAGACCCAACACAGCCAAAAATAATAAAACAAATTAAAGAAAAAAAAAGAACCTTCTGTATAGTTCAGGGAACTCTATCTACTCAGTACTCTGTAATGACCTATATGGGAATAGAATCTAAAAAAGAGCGGATATGTGTATATGTATAACTGATTCACTTTGCTGTACAGCAGAAACTAACACAACATTGTAAATCAACTATACTCCAATAAAAATTAATTAAAGGAAAAAGTGCTCTAGGCCTGGTGGGCAAGACTGATAAGTAGATTGTGACCATAGGTGTGAGCAGTGCTGTGACGCAGATGGAAAATAGCCTAAAGCCTTGCCTGTGGGCTCAGTGTCCCCCCCACCCAGCTCACTGTGAGGGGACCTAGCCCCCACACCAGAACCGCCTACCTAACCTGTGAGAGAACCTGGTAGGCCCTGGTAAGAGTTTAAATTTTATACGGAGTGAGATAGGATTTTTTTCAGGGGGATCTTTTTTAAATTTATTTTTGTCTGCGTTGAGTCTTTGTTGCTGCACGTGGGCTTCCTCTACTTACGGCGAGCGGGGGCTACTCTTGGTTGTGGTGCGCAGGCTTGTCGTTGCAGTGGCTTCTGTTGTTGTGGAGCACGGGCTCTAGACGCGCGGGCTTCAGTAGTTGCGGTGTGTGGGCTCAGTAGTTGTACCTCTAGAGCGCAGGCTTAGTAGTTGTGGCAGATAGGCTTAGTTGCTCCACGGCGTGTGGGGTCTTCCCAGACCATGGCTCGAACCCGTGTCCCCTGCATTGGCAGGTGGATTCTTAACCACTGCGCTACCAGGGAAGTCCTAAAGGGGGATTTTGACTGATATGATTTGTTATGTTTTTTTAAAAAAAATACTATGGCTACAAGTGAAAGAAACCAAACTCAAAACAGCTTAGACAACAATAAAAGCAAAAAGAAGCTGGTAGTTACATAGTACTTATGCTATGCGCTCTTCTGAGACTGTACACATTAACTCACTGAATTCTGTTAATAACCTTGTAAGTTAGGTACTATTCATATTCCCATTTTATTGACGAAGAAACAGGTGTGGAGAGGTTAAACAGCTTATCAGAAGCCTCATGGCAGATCCAGACTTTAGACCGAGGCAGTCTGACTCTATAATGGAGTACCAATTCTTGGCTGTACTGCCTCTCAACAAAACAATGTATTGACTCCATGAAACCGAAGAAAGTTAGCTCTTTGGGCATGGCTCGATCCAGGGGCTCACACAGTGCTGAACAGACTCAAACTGTGTCCATGCCAGAGTTGCCAACAACTCAGCAGAAAGAGCACCTCTGCTTTCCCCCAGGTTCTGACAAAAGTTCTAGAACTGAGTCTGGTTGGCTTGGCTTGGGTCACTTGCCTGGCCTTGGATCTTGTGGCCAGAAAGGTTAAACTAACGCACCGCCTGGTCAGGCCTGACTTGTGTGCCCACTCCTGGGGCTGGGGTACCACCAGACTGAGAGTGCAGGGGGAGCGGTTCCCTGAGGGCTGCTTCCAAAGCCACGGGACTGGATGTTGGGGAGGCCACACTGCAGATGCCAGCTGGTGCGTGTCAAAGGATGTGATGGGGAACATATTTATGATCCTGGATACACCTGCTAAATTGTTTTGTTTTTAGGATCTTAGCAGTTTATTATGTCTTCTATGAGGCCTTTTGTTATGTCTCTTAGTAAAGTTGCATAATTTCCTTTCTAGTGGCTATGTATATTCTTACCATTCTTACATAATCTTTATTTTAGTTGCTATCATGAATGAAATTATATTTAAAAGTTTTTTCTATAACATAGAAGCACCACTGATTTTTATATTTTTGTCTTGTCTCCTGCCATGCGACTGGATTCAATAATTCTAATGTTTCAGCGGTTTATTTTTGTATATGTGGTCATGTCATCTACATGTATCTCCTCCCTTCCAGTAGTTATATATCTTATTGTGTTGACCATAGGTTTTATTTTTAATTTTAATTTTTAAAAATTTTTTTGGCTGCACCTTGCAGGACCTTCCCCAACCAGGGATTGAACCTGGGCCATGGCAGTGAAAGTCCAGAATCCTAACCACTAGGCCACCAGGGAACTCCCTGATCATAGATTTTAATGTATAAAACAATCAGTGTTAAGAATGAGCATCTTGGGCTTCCCTGGTGGTGCAGTGGTTGGGAGTCCGCCTGCCGATTCAGGGGACACAGGTTCGTGCCCCGGTCCGGGAAGATCCCACATGCCGCGGGGCGGCTGGGCCCGTGAGCCATGGCTGCTGAGCCTGCGCGTCTGGAGCCTGCGCTCCGCAACAGGAGAGGCCATAACAGTGAGAGGCCCGTGTACCGCAAAAAAAAAAAGAATGAGCATCTTTGTTTTGGTCCTCATTTTAATGGGAACACTTTGGATGTATTACTATTGATTATTAATTTTAACAAATTAGTTTTTCTTATGTATGATGAATGCTTAGGTAAAAAATTCAAACACTTCTGAATGGCATAAGTCCCTTCTCCAAAGGTAATGCTTCTCTCTTCCAACTCCATCCCAGTTCCAGACAGAACCACTATTAATTGTTTTATGTATCTGTGCAGATAGCAGCAGACATGCATATGCAAACATATCTGGAAAATACTTCTTTTTACTCCATTATATATACCCTTTATTCCCTCAACAGCATACCCATTAATTATTATATTGGTTCTCGGTTTGAAAGAATAAGCATACAGTTCCAAGGCGTAACAAATGTTATACCTGATTCTTCATTCAATGGATGAGTGTGTCACTTGCAGGAAAGCCTTGCGTGGTTTATGGACTTTCTCTCTCCAGAAGAGTCGTGATCTCCCCCATGCCTGTTGGTGATATCACCCTCAAAGTAAGCTCAAGGTTGCAGCTGGTGTCTGTGGGCAGGCTGCAGAAGAGCTGTCCAGGGAAAGAAAGCAGGAAGTGTTTGGGGGGGGAGAATGAGTTGTCATTTGCGCATAGATGCTGACATCATGATGTCCTGCCCTCAGCTCTGCAGTCACCGTGCTGCTCTTGGCCTAGTTTGGTGCTTTTATGTGGAGAGTAGCAACTGCTTTCTTTTCTTCTTTCAACAAATATGTGTAGAAGGATTGTCTACTGTGTGCCAGGCAATGAGGATGCAACAGAGAGCAAAACAAAGACCCTGTCCACATCCAACTCAACTCCTAGGTAGGGAAACAGAGAAAAAATAAATGGCACATACAAACATAATGTCAGGTAGTGAGAGGTGCTATGAAGAGAAATAAAGAATGATGAAGAAAGAGAGGTAGAAGAAAGGCCTCTCTGAGGATGGGACATTTGAGCAATGCCTGTCAGAGCGATAGTTGTACAATTCCAGGGGGAAGGATGCTCCAGGTAGGGTAGTGGTTCATTTGCAAATGGGGTCAGGGTGGGCTCTCCCTCAGAGGGCACTTGGCAATGTCTGGAAGTATCTTTGATTGTCAGAAAAATGGCATTTTTTTTTTCATGCTAGGGCTAGAGTGAGAGGAATCTTACTCATTTAGAAGAACTCGAGTGTTACACCAGAGGACCCGCAGTGGTTTGAAGGAGGAGGTACGATGGAGTAAAAGACACTGGACTTGCATGTTAGGGAATCAGAAATTCAGTGACTCACTATGTATTTAGGGGACAATTTTTATCATCTTTTAGAATCTCAGCTTCTCTTTCTGCCTCTGACCAATGTCCCATCTCCCCTACCCTGCACATAAACACCCATGGCCAGATGGTGTTTCTGCATGAAGTATAGAACATTAGGTGACCAGACTCAGACCCCAGATCATGAAAGGCAGAAGTTTGCAGGAGCACAAAGCTCTTAGATTTCTGATTTTTAATTCAAATTGATTTGGAGAAGGTAGAGTCTTGATATATCTCTTCCTTGTAGCCCTTCAGGTTATGTTTTAGTCCTGCAGCAAAACAGATGCCTGGATACTCAGAAGCTCCCGTCGACTGCCACATTTGAGCTCTGTTGCAGCTCTTTTGCAGCTCAAAAGTCACCCTAGGAGGAAGAGATTTCTCTACTGTTTTTTAACTTTAATTTTTTGTCTGTTTGTTTACCAGTAAGGATTTGACATTTTATTCAAAACAGTATGATCTGAGGGGTTGTCGTGGCTGCATCTCCCAACCAGTGCTGCTGGAATCTAGTGAGTAGAGAGCAGGGATGCTGCTAACAACATCCTGCGCTGCAAAGGACAGCCCTCCACAGCAGAGAATTCTCTGGCCCCCAATGTCAGTAGTCATGATGTTGAGAAACCCTGAGGTAGTGGGAACTGGCTGGTGCAAAAACTTGAGACTGGAGCTGTGCTCACAGTTTTTGAGGAATAGCAAGAAGGTCGGTGTGGCAAGAGTAGAGAGAGGTGGGATAGGAAATAATAAGTTCAGAGACTAGTCAGGGGCCAGATCATGTAAGGTATTGTAGGACAGATGAGGAGTTTGGATTTTCTTCTGATTGTAATGGAAAGCCGTTGGAAGACTTTGAGCAGGGGAGTGAAATAATCTGAGTTTTGTTTTATAAGACTTCTTGTGTGGAAAGTAGCCTCTAGGGGAGAGAGGAGACTGCTAGTTGCCTCCCAACATCTAGTGTCACCTTCTTCCTTAATAACAAAACTCTGGGGAATTCCCTGGCTGTCCAGTGGTTAGGACTCGGTGCTTTCACTGCCGGGGCCCTGGGTTCAGTCCCTGGTCGGGGAACTAAGATCGCACAAGCTGCCATGGCGCAGCCAGAAAACAACAACAACAAAAACTCTGGAGGGTTTTTTGTTTGTTTGTTTTTGTTTTTTCAGGAATATTATACATGGAAAAGGGACTATACTTCCCAGCTTCCCTTACAGCTAGGAGTGGTCACTTGAATTAAGTTCTGGTTCATGAAGATGTAACTAGAGGTCTTGGATGAGACTGCTGGGAAGTTTCCTTAGAGGGAAAAAGGGTGCTACCTTCTTCCCCACCCCCACCCCCATTTTTTACTATCTAGAATGCAGGCAGAATGGCTGAAGGTCATTTAACCATTTAGAACTATGAGGTAGTTCCAGTATGTAAGCCTTGTGTGAGGATGAAGAGCAGAAAGATGGGAACTGGGCTCCTTGTGATACCCAGGAGCCTCCATCCCAGCTCTGGACTGCCTAACCCTAGATTTATTTTTACCTTAGAAAGAAGTAAACGTTGCTCTTATTTAAACCACTGCATTTGTTGTTGTTGTTGTTGTCGTCGTCGTCGTTCGTCGTCGTTGTTGTTATGTGTAGATAAAACTAATCCTAATTGAAAGGAAGCAGGAAGGTCAGTTAAGAGGCTGTTATAGTAATCCAAGCAAGAGATGATTGTAGCTTGGAATAGAATGGTAGCAGAGGGGGTGACTAGAAGCACTTGTACTTTTTTGTGTGTGTGGTAAATTATACATAACATAAATTTTGCCACCTTAACTATTTTTAAGTGTACAGTTCAGTGGCATTAAGTACATTCATATTTTTTGCAACCATCAGCCACTAGCCATCTGCAGAACTTTTTTATCTTCCCAAACTGAAACTCTGTACCTATTGAACAATAACAACCATTCCTCGTTTGTCTACCATAGACTTAGTTCCCCTCACTGGCCTTTCACTTTTTCATGTCCTGGATGATAGTTTATAATTATCCTGTTAGTTACTATGGTTGATAGCAATGTAGCTGAAATATACAACTTCCTGGGAATTCCCTGGCAGTCCAGCCGTTAGGACTCTGTGCTTCCACTGAAGGGGCACAGGCTTAGATCCCTGTACGGGGAGCTAAGATCTTGCAAGCTGAGCAGTGCAGTGATAAATAAATAAATAAATAACTTCCTATGTGTGTTGCATGTAATAAATTTTTGATATATTTTATTTTGGAAAGCAGGCTATAAAATAACATACAACCTGATCTAGTTTTACAAAAAAAATCTACAGGTGCAAATGTAGGCTGTATCAGAAACATGTAATCAGTGGTTATATCTATTTAGTAATATTTGATACTGTTTATTTTTTTATTTAGCTGATCTTTTCCCCGTAATTTATTTGCAATGAATATGTATTACTGGTGTAAAAGGTTTTGTGCACCACAGTGTTTGGCCCATGAAGTAGGAGTTCAGAAACTGTGTCTGTTGATATTTTTACCAGCAGTAAAGCAGCATGTCCAGGGGCAGAATGTAATCTTGTCTGAATGATTAACATTTGGTGATGGCTCATCTACCCTTGGGGATGTGTTAGCTTTCTCTCCTCACTAGTTCTTTCTTCTGTACATAGCATGGCAGCTTCTTTGTGCTCTAGGTTAATACTGACTGCAAAGAGATTATTGTTTTGTTATTGCTTTTTTTTTTTTTTTAATATTTAAGCGCTCACTGTTCATCAGTTTTTAGGTCAGACTATACATGTTAGTTTCAGTAAGCTTGTGTTTTACATTTTTATGCCATAATTTAATCTCCATAAGGTACTTTCCATAGTCCAGGCATGGTCTACTGCATTCTGTATTTCTCTGGAGGCACATTTAGGTCTTTGTATCACATTCTGGTCTGTTAGTTAGGTCATTATGTAATAACTCTGGAATTATCATAAGAATAAAAGATTGGGAACACGTGGAACCAACGGTAATGTTTAAGGTACAAGTAAGTTTTGAAGAGAGAGAAATGACTGAATGAGTTTGGAATTTCTAATAAAAGCAGCCAATCCGGATCAACTTCATTTCATTCATTCTCGACTTTTAAACTGATCAGAAGTAAATGCTAGAACCCCTGGAAATGTTTGACAGTATGTGGTATATGTGACACTTTTACTTGTTCTTCACTCTGCAGGGATGTGAGAAAGACGAATTGTTCAGTGAGATTGAGCAAAAAATGAACTTAGACATTGTGTATGTTGATGTGAAAATCACAAGGTGTGTAGCAGGTGGGGTGGAGTTGGGCACTTTGTGATTTCAGCATGTGCAGATATAGTAGGGGCTGAGTCAGGCCCTGGCCCTAGAAGAGGAGTAACTAAAATTGTGAAAATATTCTAGGAAGGTAGAGTTGACTATGCTGGTGTAGAAAGAGTGGTCTTTTAGACTTCAAAATAGGATGACCTTAAACTAAAGTTGGTTTTAATTAATAAAATATAAAAATCACCAAAAAGAAAAGGTTTCCTGGTTATATTCATGAACATAACCCCCTTAGCAGCACATGTGGTACGTTTATAGGGGAATGAGAAAGTGAACGTGTACCCTTTTCCTCTGCCATCAGGGATTCCCAGAAAACAAGGGTTCATTTCAGTAGATCCTCAATGGCTGTTTATAGTAATCCAGAATGCTCCATGGATATTTGGAGGCAGAAGTGGCAAGGTCACTTATTGTCTATATTCAGAAATTGGGCCTTTATGAGGAATTTAAGTCACACCAAAATGTTTCTCTTAATGCAAGTCTGATAACAGCCTCTTATTGCCCCAGATTCCATCAACTTGGGATGCCTTGGGATGAATGGATATTTTTTTTTACTAATGCAAACGTCAAGGGTAAGATTAAATCTGATTGCTTTCTTCATAATTATTGAATGGAACTGATGTGCTGAAGGCCTGAACAGATGTTTTGGGGTTTGGGATTCCTCTAGAGGTAAGAGAAGCTGCTTCTTTTCCCAAGCCCTGTGTGTCCTCTCCCAGTTTATCATTGCTGTTTGCAGCCAGTCTTAGCAGTCTGCTGTGCAGATCATGAGCTTTGAGACTCATACCACACTGAAGTGCCACAGGCTACCCCACTTTTTACTCTTGTCGCAGTACCTTTCCCACAGTTAGAGAAGACTGAGCCATGCCTCTCAGTCTCCGTTTCCAGCCCAGGGAACTGAGCTGACACTAGGGCCTGACACTGTATGGGAGACATCAGGGTTCCTGCACAGGGTTCCTCTCCCCTTCTTGGTATCCTTAGTCACTGTCGTGACTACGTCCTGGATCTTGTCATATGAAGATAGCATAGCCTGATGGTTAGAACACAGATTTTGGAATCAGACAGACTTGGCATCAGATCTGTACTGCACCACTTATTACCTGCTTGACACTGGAGCAAGTTTCTTTCTTTCTCTAAGCCTCGGTGTTGTCATCTATAAAATGGATCAATTGCTATCACCCCCCTGAGTCACTTCACTGCACGTCAAGTGCTTGGTATGGGTTAAGCACTCAGTAAATAATAGCTGGAAGTTCCAGGTTGATAGACATGGAACTCTATAGCTCCACTGACAGTTTAAACTCACTGACATTTAAAATGTCTCTCTCTTTGACCACTCCACTCATTTGTCCACTAGCTTGCCACATCTGTTCTGCAGCTTCACTGGATCCTGCAGTCCAGGAAACGTTCTCCCTGTGAAAGAGAAAGTAGCTGTCCTCAGCCCTTGGGTCACATGCTTCCAAATTCATAACTTTAGAGTCTCTATTTCTTTCCAGGTTTCTCAGGAAGACCCCAAGGACTGGCTCATCCCTGTGATGGAGAGGATGGAGTCTGTTACAGGAGGGAAGCTGGGCTAAGACAGGAGATATTGTAGAGAAAAGGGGGGCAGAGGCAGGCTGGAGATTGAGCTTTGTCCTCTATCTGGAAAAGGTGGTGTTTATACGCCTGTTAGTTTAGGTAAACTTGTAGAATAGATATTTTTTATATAGCTTTTCCAGGGACTTCCCTGTTGGTCCAGTGGTTAAGACTCCATGCATCCACTGCAGGGGGCACGGGTTCGATCCCTAGTTGGGGAACTAAGATCATGTGTGCCCCGCATGGCGCAGCCAAAAAATAAATAAAAAAACTTTTCCAAGGTCCAGGGTGTAACCATTGGTTTGATTGGCTTTTAATGAATTGTTTAAAACACAAATATTTTGTCACAACCCAAATGTGTGCTACATACCTCATGGGTGGGGGAGGGAAATGCTGAGCTCTTGTTCGCATCATTTCTTCTATACACGGAAGAAATGTAGATTGAATGACTCATCCAAGGTCAAGCATGTAATAAGTGGTGGAGACAATATTCTGAATGTCTGCCTTTTAAAACTGTCCACCATCTCTCCCCCCATTTACTCCTGCAACAGAAGCATCCTCCTTCCAGCATTCTACCCCTAACAACAAGAGGACCCTCCCCAACCCCCAGCCTAGCATCGACCAGCATTATCAGAGAATGTCCTGTTCTGGGCCCAGGACACTGCATCAGGCCTTCAGAGGCCTTTCTCAGAATTTTCCTTTCGAAGGGAGAGGGGTTACTCCATCTGTTCCCTTGGTCTTTTCCTCAGAGAGCCTTTTCCTTCCCACCTCACTCCTTAATGTTCATTCTCCAGTAGCCCCTGACTTTGCATATCTACTTAACTGTTCCCCACCATTAGAAGGTAACCCTCACAAGGACAGTGACTTGTTCGCTTTCTTGTAGTATCTTCTGGCTTTTTTGTGCTTTGTACATATCAGGCATTCACAAATTACACATCTGTTGAAAGAATGAATGACTCAGTTGTATCTGTCAGAAGCTGAAAGAATATGAGCCTAGAGCAAATGGCACATGGCATCTCCACTTCTCCCTCCTCCTCCCTCAGCCACAGCCTGCCAAGAGGCTAAGGAAGGAGGAGGAGGGAGAGTTTGTGTGCCTGAGGACCCAGCTTCGCTCCTCCTCCTGGGTTTGCTCTGTGTGGAGCGTCAGGACACCATATCATTCTGGCCTAAGCCAGTTAAGGTTGAGCTGCTGTCCTGTGTCTGGTCTCAGTGCTGCCAGCCCACAGCTGTCTCCAGGTGTGTAGAGCCTGTTGAAGGCAGGGGAGCACAATGGCTAAGGGCATAGACACTTGAGTCAAGTGACCCCTCTGCCACATCCAGTTGTGTCCCCTTGACAAAGTTTCATAACCTTTCTTATTAGTCTTAGTCTTATTGTTTGTGAAATGGAAATGACCTCATATGGTTATTCCTAGGATTAAATGAGATAATCAGTGTGAAATCTTTAGCATAGGTGAAATACATGCTGAGTGTTTCATTCAGGCTGGCTGATATTATGTACAGTCCTAATTAAATACTCTTTTTTCTGTTTGTGGCACAAGTCCCTAGGTTGCTAGGTCTGCTTATTCTGTGTGGCTCACTCTGCCCCATCTTTGATGGGGAGGAGCTTTGAGGGAGGTGTGAGTGGAGACCCAGGAGGTTTGTTTGAGTGGGAATTCAGCCTGTATTTCTGATGGTTCCCTATAGAAGGATGGTGCTTTGGTGTGAGTTTTGTGTGTTTGCTTTAGTTTTGTCCTGGTGATTTCCACAGGGGAAAATAATTCAAGAGGGAGTAAGTGTCACCACTGGGAGCTTGCCTGACTCTCTTTCTCCAGGAAGAAGAGCTCTGCCCAGTGGGGGTGGAAAAGGGCAGCATCTGAAATGTGTGCTGGGAGGTGATAGGTCCAAGGTTGAGTCTTATTTTTGGCTTCTCCAAGGGACAGGACTGGGCCAAAGTGTGGGCAGTGGGGTTGGATTTTAGTTCCTTGTAAAAGGCAGTGGAAACCTTCACCACCTCCCCAAGGCAGCACCCTAAGAGCTGGCAGCTAGTGGGCCCTCTCAGCTATGCTCCAGTTGGATTACAAACTCAATAAAATAAGTAATTTTTTGTTAGTAAGTAATCCACTGTATAGGCCAATGAAATATGAAATACCTTCCATTAAAAATGTTTTGAGGGGCTTCCCTGGTGGCGCAGTGGTTGAGAGTCCACCTGCCGATGCAGGGGACACGGGTTCATGCCCCGGTCCAGGAAGATCCCACATGCCGCGGAGCAGCTGGGCCTGCGAGCCATGGCCGCTGAGCCTGCGCGTCCGGAGCCTGTGCTCCGCAACGGGAGAGGCCACAACAGTGAGAGGCCCGGGTACCGCAAAAAAAAAAAAAAAATGTTTTGAATGTTATGGAACATGATAAAGGAGTTACAAAAAGGTTTTGTTGTTGTTGAATTTGGTATGGCTAAAACAACTGTAAAAGATTAGGGGGACATGTCAATAATCTGGAAAGCGTCTGCTCAAGTTGCTTTGCAAGCAGCAAATTCTTGCTGTCTTTTAAAGAAAAAAGAAGTAGGAAATCATAGAGAACACCTTGTAGCTGGAGTTAACACAAGAAAGCAAACGGGGAACGACAAGTAATGTCAGAGAACAGCTTTAGCCAATGCCAGAGGTTGGCAGATAAAGGCATATTTGTATCTTAAAATGTTTATGGTATGTAGTATATTTTTAGTACATATATTATAATTACATATTAATAGTATATATTAACATAGCATGTATATGGTAGTTTTTTAAATGAATTTCTACTTTAATGGACTACTGCATCAACCAACCAACTACTAATACGTATCAGGTGAGTGGGTTTCTACTGTTCTGACAAATGGACTTACCAGTATGTTTTGTTGACTCCTAGAAGACAGATCTGTGAGCTTTGTTTTGTAAGACTGGAAATATGACATACAGCTATGTTAATAACTATGTAATAACTATGTTAATAACACTGTTACCAGAATAACCTGTATCTTTGGATTCCATTTCCAATGGAATGTCTTCTTACAGTCAAACTGACCTTTTGGATTTTTAATCACCTGGCTTTTACTCTGCCCTCTGAATACTGTGTGGACAGAATTGGAATTGTGGGTTGCTCTGGTTCAGCAGGAGCTCAAAGACAACCAGGGTTGGTGTGAGCCAGAGTCCAGATGAAGGGAGTAGAGAACAGGAGTGGAGGGAGGCTAGATGGGAAGGGGAAGGCCCATTCGAACCTTGGTTCAAACATCTTGATTTCTAGGTTTCAGGCCACCCAGGTCCAAACGTGAGAACAAAGGCTCATCCTTCTAAAGCATGGTGACTTTTTAACTTCATATGATTTCAGATTTCCAGTTAATTGTTACCTCTACTCAAATTGATAGTTGAGAATTGATTGCGGTCATGCAGTAGCAACCCACAGCCTTAAAATCCTTGGCTCTCTTCTTTTCACAGGTGTTGGGGCGATGCTTCTTGACAGTGGTACAGGTCCATTTCCAGTTTTTGACCCAGGCGTTACAGAAGGTCCAGCCAGTGGCTCACTCTTGCTTTGCCGAGGTTGTTGTGCCAGAAAAAAAGAACAGCAGCAGTGGCGGCAGCTTATCTGGCATGGGCCACACACCAGAACTGGAGGATGCTGTGCGGTCCTGGCGGGGGGCTGCTGAGGTAACCCTGACTTTGGGGAGATTGGTGCCCTTTGTTCAGATAGCAGAGGCTCCAGAGGGCCTTTACCTGTTGGTTCTTAAAAGAGCCATTTTATGTAGAAGTGTGAGTTTTCACCTGCTATCATTAGCTTGTTCATTCATTTAACAGTGAATATCTTTGTAAATACCCACTTCATGCCAGGCATGTGCAGGCACTGAGGTAGTAGCCTCCACTCACAGCCTTCTAGGAGAAAAGTCTTTCAAAAACAGGTTTGAGGGGCCGTGATGGAGGTGTGCAGGAGCCCAGGGGAAGGGCCTGGCCTCCGACAAGAAGTGCAACAAAGCTTCTAGGAAGAGGGACCAGGGAGAAGAAGCTGGAGGGTATATGGAGGGTAAGTGGTCAGCCAGGTAGCTAGGTGGGGATGTAGCAGGCGATGACACATTTCTTGTTGGCATTTTATTTTTTTTAATTTTTTAATAAGTTTATTTATTTTATTTATTATTTTTGGCTGCGTTGGGTCTTCATTGCTGCGCGTGGGCTTTCTCTAGTTGCGGTGCGTGGGCTTTCTCTAGTTGCGGCGAGCTGGGTCTACTCTTCCTTGCGGTGCGGGGGCTTCTCTTGTTGCGGAGCACGGGCTCTAGGCGCGCGGGCTTCAGTAGTTGTGGCTTGTGGGCTTCGGTAGTTGTGGCTCGCGGGCTCTAGAGCGCAGGCGCAGTAGTTCTGGCACATGGGCTTAGTTGCTCCGCGGCATGTGGGATCCTCCCAGACCAGGGCTCGAACCTGTGTACCCTGCATTGGCAGGCAGATTCTTAACCACTGCGCCACCAGGGAAGCCCTCATACCTTTTATTTTTAACAGGAAAATATTACAAATGCACTTGAATTCCCTTTGTACTTCTCCACTATCTTATTCATATTCCTTTCTCTCTAGAGATAACCTCTTTTGATTTTGGAGTTTGTGATTCCTATGCATATTTTTATATTTTTATTCTATATGTATGTATCCATAAATATATTGTTTTGCACAATATGAAACTTTATATAAATGGTATCATTCAGTTCACTAAAATCTGGCTTCCACACCTACACAAGAACATACCTTGTCTTGTCAAGGTCATTGGTGCCTTCCATGTTGCCAAAAATAATTGGCAGAAATCCAAGGATCCTGATGACTCCATTCAGCAGCTCACAGCGACATGAGCCCTGGAAATCCTCTCTCCTTGTGGAGAACCAGGTCTTCTTAGGTACCCTCTTAGCTCTTGGGCTAGCCTTTCCATCCACTTTGCTAGCTTCTCTTCAACATAACTTATGAATATGAGTTTCTCAAGGCTCAGTTCTACGTGCCCTCTCCCCTAGAGGGTCTCCGTCTAGTCTTGGAACTTTAAAAACTGCTTGTGGGCTGGGGCCACAAGCACACAAAAGTGTGTGCCCGGTTCACTTCCCCCGTGGGCTCAGGCCCCTATATTCAGCTGCTGCCCACCTCGGGTCTTCAGATGGCTCAGCCCTTAGCCTTTCTGCACACACTGTTCCTCCTCAAATCTTCCCTGTGCTAGCATGTAGTGCCATCCCACACTGGGTCCTTTGTGCAAGAAACCTGAGATTTATCCTTCAGCTTTTCTGTCACATCTACATCCAATCCATAAGAAAGCCCTGCATATCCTACCTCCAAAATATGACTGCAAATCTGTCCCTTTCTTTCTGTGTCCACTATCACTAACGTAGTTCAGGGAATCATTACTCTCCCCTGACAGCTTCAGTGGCTGGACTTGCTTCTCCCCTTTCTGTCTTGCCGTCCTTCATGTCTCTCCATTTCCTTAGGGTAAAGTGTGTACCCATCCCCATGACCTGCCTGGTCCCACATAGTCTGGCCCCTGCCTCCTCACCAGCCTCATCTGTGGCCACTCTCCCCTGCTCACTGGGTTCTAGTTCCTTTGCTGACATCTCTGCCTGTCCTACCCCCACCCCACACTTCTGTTTACTGCCTCCTCTGCCTTAAACTCAGCCTAAATGGTGATTTCTCAGTTTCTTGGGCGCTCCCTGTTACAGTTTTCTATTTCCCTTGGGATGTTTTTCTCCATTTTATATTTTTTAAATGTTTTATTTGTTTGCCTTTTCGACCCATGAAGCTGTCAGCTCCAAGATGGTAGGGACCAGGTTTTGTGCTCCACTGTCTATCCAGAGACACCTAACATAAGACCTTGTGGGCTACATATTTGACTAAATGGAAGAGTTCTAGAAAGAGAGTCAAATGGTTTTAAACTGTGTGACTGTTAGGGTTCAGGGAATGGTTGGTATTCATACAGAATTTGTGGAGCTTTGGAAATGTATGGCATTATAGCTGCTAGTTAACTTCCTTTAGTCCTGCAATTTTGGTAAATACTACAACTCCTACCTTGGCCTAGAAGAACAAAAATTAACTGTTAAAAAATGTTATTTGTTGCACAAATGTTATTGCAATAAAAACAGACATTGAAAAATTGAAAGACAGTTCATCCTGAATCCTTCCTTCCATCTAGTAAATCAAATATATATTTTTCTGTATTCTCTAGTCCTGACCCATATGTATAGATAACATTTCATCACAAGACACAGATTAATTTCTTCTTGTTTTTCTTATGTACTCTTCATAAACATATTTAGTGACTAAACAATAAGTATTTCATTTTTCTGTGCAGATTTCAAAAGTTCTGTTTTTCCTTTAATGTTGCAGTGTATGTTTTTTTTCCTATTCTTTTCCTATTGGTGAGGTTTTTTACTTTGGTGTATAGGACCACCCAACCATATATATATTGTTTAATTCTGGAAACTCCAAGGGCCAATATGCTAGGGTATCTGTCTTTTTAAAGCAGGGAAATTTAAAATGTGAATGTTTTTAATGTGTATGTAATTTATATGTAATGTAGATATAAAATAAATAACAGGTAGGTAAGTCTTTTTTCCAGGGTTTCTTTTTTTTGGTCATACCGCGTGGTTTGTGGGATCTTAGTTCCCTGACCAGGGATTGAATCCAGGCCCTCAGCAGTGAGAGTGCGGAGTCCTAACCACTGGACCGCCAGGGAATTCCCAGGGGTTTCTTAAATAAGGCAGTTCTATTGTCAGGTTTGCTTTCTCTTCAACGCTTGATTCAGTCTTTCAGAACTTCTGGCTGCTTGCTCACTTCGTAATACAGACGATCCGGAATGTCTGGTTTATATCTAATTCTTAGATAGTTTCTAGCTTTACTGTAGTTGTTTTCTGGTTTTTTAATTTTGCTAGTATCTGTAAAATCCTCTTTTACCTACCAGTCACCATTTCTGTTGCAGGCAACATCTAGACTAAGAGAAAGAGGCTGTGATGGCCGCCTGGCAGGAATTGAAGTTCAACAGCTCTTCTGTTCTCAAAGTGCAGCAATTCCTGAGCACCAGCTAAAAGAACTGAACATAAAGATTGACAGTGCTCTGCAAGTACGTTTTTCAGAACTGACACGTTAATATCTAAGGGATGAAAACAAGGGAGGGAGTTAAAGTCATGATGCTGAACCAGTTGGAAAGAGTAATAAGATGGTAGTTCACCTCATGTCTTTTAATAACTATAGAAATTTAAAATTTCTGTTTTCATTGAACCTAGTCAGTTTATAATCTGCTATGTAATCTTCATTCTTGAAAACAATTTCTTTGCAGGCATATAAAATAGCTCTGGAAAGCTTAGGTCACTGTGAATATGCAATGAAAGCCGGTTTCCACCTGAATCCAAAGGCAATTGAAGCGAGTTTGCAGGTACACTTTTCTTTCTGGTAGCTCCTGGGAGCTGTGGTGTGGCATTCATGCCATCCACATGAGGCAAATGTCTTGAGAGGTGAGCTGTGGGTCACCTCTCTTCTCCTATCCAACCCTTTTCCAGGGCTGCTGCAGCGAGGCAGAAGCACAGCAGACAGGGCGGAGGCAGACCCCGCCGCAGCCCATGCAGTGTGAGCTTCCCACCGTCCCCGTGCAGATAGGATCGAACTTCCTGAAGGGTGTCTCCTTCAACGAGTCGGCCGCCGACAATCTGAAACTTAAGACGGTAACTTTCCTTGGGGTTCCAACAACCGGGTGTGAACTTGAAAACAGAGTTCTTAAGGGAACCTGAGGGCTTGTAAAGAATCAAGACTAAAAAGCAAAACTTAAGTCAAGATGGGAGGCATTGACCTTCCTCAGTAAACTGGTGTCTAAAAGCAGACTAGGGTGACTTTTGTTGGTTTTTTTTTCTCCATTTGGTAGGTCTTTATTGAGCATCCATTGGTGCCAGGCTAGGAGATTTGACAGCCCACTAGGTTGTGATAGGAACACAGAACGAGGGGGCCTCACCTGGAGGATTAAGAGATGTGACTCTTGAGAAGAGGACTTTAAGCAGAGAATGACCTGAATAATAAGTATGGGGGTGGGGCTGAGGCTGTGAGATGTCCAGGAAGTGAGAACCCATCCCAAGAGCTGAAGATCTTCCTTAGAGCTGTAGCTGGGGCCCCCCTGGCCATCCAGGACAGTCACTAATGAGACTCGGATTTAATTGTCCTGAAGTAAGGCTTGGGCTCTGGTATTTTGTAAAAGTTGTCCAGGGGATTCTAATATGTAGTCAGACCTGAGGGCCACCGTCTAGAACAAGGGGAGACATGGTAGGAGCCAGGGCTGGAAAAGCAGCCCGGAGAGGCCAGAAAACCCTCAGTGTGAGGGCTGGGCTCCATCCCCAGGTGGCTGGCATCCCACCAAGACAGGTCGCGTAATGAGGTTTACATTTCGGAAAGATCCCCCTGACTTCAGGATGGACTGTGGCTGGGAGGGGAGCAGCACTGAAGGGTTTTGGCCATGGCCCCATCAAGTGATAATGGGAGGCGAGTGGAAGCGTTCACGAGCAATCTAGAGGTTATAACAAGCAGGACTCAGTGATTAACTGGCTGTGAGAGGGAGGGGAAAGGAGATGAGGCCCAGGTTTCTGGCTTGGACAGCTGCTTTGGTGCTGTTTATTGAGGCTCGGGGATAGTCGTCATAAAATATATTTTTGGACGCGATTTTAAGGTTGCTTTTGAAATGTCCAAGTGGAGCTGTTCAGCAGGCAATTGGATGTATGGGTCTGGAGCCCCAAAGTGGGATCAGGGCCAGGGTCCTCAGAGGCAGATGGTCGCTGGAGCCAGGAGAGAGGCCGGGGGATCCAGGAAGTGTGTGGAGAGGGTCCAAGGAAACTTTGGTATTTAAGGCAGTGGCTGTGACCATTTTATAGTTATACGGCCATAACTGAACTTCTTCAATAATGTGCTATGTCTGCCTCAGCATACTCTCCTTACAGTATCTTGATCTGAGTACACTGATGCTGTGAATCCCAACTTGTTGGGAGAGTTCCGGATCACCAGTTTATTATGAGAGGACGTAACTCTGGAACAGCCAGACGGAAGAGATGCCTAGGGCAAGGAATGGGGAAGGGGCTTGGAGGTTCCATGTTCTCTCCAGTCACCGCTGTCCCAGCACCTCCATGTGTTCACCAAATCAGAAGCTCCTAGGGTGACTTTTTTTTTTTGTGGTACGCAGGCCTCTCACTGTTGAGGCCTCTCCCGTTGCGGAGCACAGGCTCCGGACGCGCAGGCTCAGCGGCCATGGCTCACGGGCCCAGCCGCGCCGCGGCACGTGGGATCTTCCCAGACCAGGGCATGAACCCGTGTCCCCTGCATCGGCAGACGGACCCTCAACCACTGCACCACCAGGGAAGCCCCTAGGGTGACTTTTTTAATGAGACATTTGCCAAGTTCGTTTTATTCATAATTTTGTTTAAAATGTGTAAAATACAGGGTTTTGAAAGTATACTATAAAATGCTGTTTATGATTAATGTTCCAGTGGACTTTCATAAATTAAATAAGAGGAGAAATATTGTCATAATACTGAAGTAATTAGGACTATTTGCAGAGCATCATATGTGCCAGGCATTGTGTCAAATGCTTCCCATGCATTGTCTAGTTAATGCTCACCCATGAAGTGGGTACTGCCCTTTTCCCCATTTGACAGATAGAGGAACTGAGGTCCAAGGCCACACAGCTAGAAAGTTGTAGACTGGAATTGGAGCTTATACAGTCTGTTTCCAGAGTCTGCATACCTGACCACTTGTTCATCCAAAATAAAGATGAGGTTTTCATTGGTATTTACTTTTGCTAGATGATTTTGTTTCCTTATTCAGAATTTCAAAATTCCTCAACCAGTTTGCATTAGCACATTGCTAAATAATGCTATATTTTGTGCTAGAATAGAAATCACATATGTGTATTAACGCACATGTATTCATATCTAGCCAGTCACGCTACAGGGTTGAGAAAAATCTTTGAAGGTAATTAACGATAATTACTTAAGAAATTAAAATGACATGATATCGGAGTACGTAAAATGCTCTTTTCTTGAGGACTATCGTGTACCTGTAAGTGCATTTCTACAAGTCTTAGAACCTGGTATGGCTTTATTTTGAGGTGCGAACTCTCTTTTTATCAATCTGTAGCATACAATGTTACAGCTGATCAAGGAGGCAGGCTGCTATAATGGAATCACACCCAGGGACGATTTTCCTGTGACTGAAGTCCTGAACCAGGTGTGCCCATCCACGTGGCGGGGTGCCTGCAAGACCGCCGTGCAGCTGCTGTTTGGCCAAGCTGGACTGGTGAGTGAGCACATGTGATGGATGAGGGAGAGAATAGAGAAGGACGTTTCAGGCATGTGAGGATGTGGTGTGGGCACATGTGCGAAACATTGGAGAATTTAAAAAGCACTTTGCTTGCTGCAGGTTTTAGACCAGATAGAAAAGGTAAAGGAAGAACAGCATTAAAAAGTCTTTTTTTTTTCTTTAATAGATTGATAATATGTATTAGCAGAGTACCTAGTTGCAAAATGATGTCTCAGGCTTTCCTGATTTTAAGGAAACCATTACATTAGTAACGATTTGATAGGACCCTTCACCTGGCCTGATTACTCTGGAGCCACAGTGGATGTCTTTCTGTTGCTCAAACACATGAAGCTTCTTCCTGTCTCAGGCCTTTGCCCCTGATGCTCCTTTTTCCTGAGAATACTCCTCTCAGATCTTCATGTGACTCACTCATTCTCATTTTCCTGATGTCAGCTCAAGTATCACCTCCTCCAATGGTATAAGTAGTGCCCCCATGCAGTCACTTTGTATCCCAGTTTTCTGTTTATGCAATAAAATAACAACAACTCAGGTAAGTTTGGTCTTTTCACCTCTGGTGAGAAGAATAACTTTTGCCAAAGTTGGGTGGGGTCAGGAAATCAACATCTAGGTTTTTGTTAGGTACCTTTGACCCGTATACCTTATGTTCTTATCCCACTTTCTAGAATTAAATGACTGCTTTTTGAAGAGTTATAGCATTTCAGAGATTAAAGGAAGCTAATTAGAGATTTACAAAATTAAAGAACTGTTTCTTACTCTAATTCCTACTTTATTCATAAAAGAAGCTGTTGGGAGGATGCAGTCCTTTTGTTTGGTGTGAGTGCGTGCTCAGGTGGCCCAGCTCAGGGTGGTACTGCCTTGTAGAGGGCCAGGTGGGGGCCTGTCCACAGTGGTGAGTTGCGTTTCACTTAAGATCTGTTCCTTAGTATAGGAACCCCTAAGAAAAAGAGTAAACTGGAGACCCCCTGCTGAAGTATGGAGGTTCCCAAAGATCATTTTAGCTGAAACTAGGAGAACCATGGCGATAAGCTCTCCAGAAAGGAGTGTGTAAAATAAGGCAGGAGGACCCAAAGGCTTTTTTGTTTGTTTGTTTTTAAGATTTTAGCTTAAAAAAAAAAAAAAGATTTTAGCTTAGTTTTTAAAATATTTATTTATTTGGCTGTGCCAGATCTTAGCTGCCACGTGCGGGATCCTTAGTTGAGACATTCAAACTCTTAGTTGCAGCATGCATGTGGGATCCTAGTTCCCTGACCAGAGATTGAACCCAGGCCCCCTGCATTGGGAGCACAGAGTCTTAACCACTGGGCCACCAGGGAAGTCCCCAAAAGGCTATTTGGAGAAAACATCATTTAAAAAAAAGTCCCATGTTATTCAGAGAGCAAAAACTTCTTCCTAATTCCCTCCGCCTTGATCCCAGGGCACCGTTGTTTGTGACTGATAAAGAACCTTAAGATTATTGTTCTGGGGATGGGAGGAGAGAGGAAACACCTGCCTGTTGCAACAATGGCTATTACTTGGACGGGAAGTCTTTTCCAAAGGACATTGCAGACCAGCTGTGAGAACTCTCTTTACAGCCATGGAAATCAACTCCATTAGAGGCTGAATTTGGAATCCTAATAAGCAACTCTGCATGGCTTTGCCTTTTCTGAACTGTTACAGATTTGGTTTTAAAGTGTTTTATGACTATTTTCTTAAAATTCTTTTAGTTATTTGAAAATATATTCATCACTTTGTCAGACGCTTTAAATTACAAAGCATACTGTATCATCTGTGTAGTATTAAAGACTCCTCCAGGGAGTTCCCTGGTTGTCTAGTGGTTAGGACTCCATGCTTTCACTGCTGTGGCCTGGATTCAGTCCCTAGTCGGGGAACTGAGGCCCCGCAAGCTGCACGGCGTGACCAAAAAATATGAAAAATAAAAACTCTCCTCCAAATAAGAGGAAATCATTGAGAAAAGGGTTGGTTCTTCATTTTCCTGAGGTAATTTTGTTTTTATTGATGGTTGAGGATAAAATGGTCTTTACAAAAAGCTTCATCGACTTCTGGCTCGGATTCAGTCATTACAGATAGGCTTTTCTAAAGCATTGGTTTTATTTTTAATGACATTTTTACTTCTTTCAAGTGCATAAAGTGAAAAAATACTTAGGAATGAAACAAAAGAAACAAAGTAATTCCTAATTAACATATTTACAATTTGGAAGAAGTACTGAAAATGATTGCAGAGTTCGCTACCTCCTGCACCTCGAATGTGTTTCTGTTTATTGAAGTATTACTGTTTTCAGTCATCTTTATTACTTGTTTTTGTCTCCGTGGGGCTCCTGACTGGCCTCTGAGTATCTGTCTTGCTGGGGAACAGTTCTTACCAGAGACCAGAGTCACTCAGCATTGATAGGCTCATGCATTTGATTTGTTTACGATCCGTTTTCCTCTCTGAAAGCTGATTTTTGTTTCTGTTTCTCTGTTAGGTGGTGGTTGATACGGCGCAGATTGAAAATAAAGAAGCCTATGCCCCACAAATCAGTTTAGAAGGCTCCAGAATTGTGGTTCAGGTCCCATCCACATGGTAACGTGACTCTTACATTAACACAAGCCTAAGCTCTGATTGATGTTTGCACATCTTTGAAAAGATTGCATTGTTTTGGACAGACCTTACGCTAGCTCACACAACAGGTCTTACTACTTGTGCGGGTTTGTGGTCAGTGGAGGTATGTTAACGCCATGTGTCATGATTATCAGTACACGATAAGGAAGCCAAGATGTCTGAAAAATAGTCTCATTGACCAGTAATGCATCTAAAATGTTATATACTCATGGGTCATAATGAGCAATATTATCTTTTTGCGTTACTGAGTCCACAACTTTTGAACAGAGTATATCATTTACTCTAAGTCACCCAGCATTTCTTTAAAGCTGAGTGCAGAACATAGAACTTCTTCTCTTCTTCCATTTCTTCTCCTTCCAGCAACAACCCTGCTGATCTGGAGCTCATGTCATTACACACCCAGTGTCACTGCAAATCTGGAGGCAGACTGAGCTGTTCTTATTTTTAATTATTTGATTATATTTGTAAACTTATAATAAAGTATTCTTCTTAATCTATTCAAACAAAAGCTCCTGCAGAGGGCTTCCCTGGTGGCCCAGTGGTTGAGAGTCCGCCTGCCGATGCAGGGGACACGGGTTCGTGTCCCGGTCCGGGAAGATCCCACATGCCGCGGAGCGGCTAGGCCCGTGAGCCATGGCCACTGGGCCTGCGGGTCCGGAGCCTGTGCTCCGCAACGGGAGAGGCCACAACAGTGAGAGTCCCGCGTACCACACAAAAAAAAAAAAAGCTCCTATAGATCAATAAGAAATGGGCAGGGCACATGGACAGGTAAATCAGAAGAGGCATGGTCAACAAAGAGATGAAGAACATGTGTAACCTCACCTAACAAAGAAAGGAAGGCAAAGTAGAAAAATAATACAATGTCATTTTGCCCATCATGTTGTTGAATTGTTTTAGAATAACAGTACTAGATTTGGGCCAGGCTGTACAAAAACAGGCACAGATGTTGTTGAATAAATCACACAGCCTTTCTGGAGGGCAGTTTCATTTGTCAGACGCCTAAAATAAGGGCTCTGACCTCAGCAGTTCCACCTCTAGGGATTTAGCCATGTGATGTGCACACAGATTCAGATGAAGGATGGGCATCACAGCTTTACTAGTAAACAAGAAAAATTAAGCCTATATTGCAAGACTTTTGCAATTAAAATTATGATCAGAATGAATATTTAACTATATAGAAAATGTATAAATCATTTAGGTAGGAAGAGATAGAGTTAGTAAGGAACAGTGGCACTATTGGTGCCCATGTGGACTAAAGTGGTAGCTGGGTAATACATTCGAATTGTATTTAACTCATTTCTTCTTGAAATGTGAGGGGGGGTCCAGTGGAGATTCTGCCGAAAGTTTTAGAATTTGTTGATATATATCAAGTAAGGGTTGGCAGTTTACTTCATGTCCCAAAATCTCCCTTTTATGAGTTTCTTCCCCACATTTCTAAATTTGATTATTAATATGGCATAATGTTAATTTATGTACATATCTTCATTCCTGTCAAACAGTAGTTGTGTTTTTTTGTTTGTGTTTTTTTTTTTTGGCTGTGCCGTGTACCTTGTAAGATCTTAGTTCCCAGGCCAGGCCCTCGGTAGTGAGAGCGTGGAGTCCTAACCACTGACTGCCAGGGAATTCCCCAAGCAGTAGATTAAAAGCTCACTTTTTTGTAAGATTTTTGTGTTCCTGAGTTCTTAATTTGTTTTCTAATTCACGTTCTTATTGAAAAATATGAAACTTAACCAGGATTCTCATTTTAAAGAAAACATATTCGGGCTTCCCTGGTGGCGCAGTGGTTGAGAATCTGCCTGCTAATGCAGGGGACATGGGTTCGAGCCCTGGTCTGGGAAGATCCCACATGCCGCAGAGCAACTGGGCCCGTGAGCCACAACTGCTGAGCCTGCGCGTCTGGAGCCTGTGCTCCGCAACAAGAGAGGCCGTGATAGTGGGAGGCCCGCGCACCGCAGTGAAGAGTGGCCCCCACTTGCCACAACTAGAGAAAGCCCTCGCACAGAAACGAAGACCCAACACAGCCAAAAATAAATTAATTAATTAATAAACTCCTACCCCCAACATCTTCTTAAAAAAAAAAAAAAAAGAACACATTTTCAACTCTTGGATAATTGGGTGAATATAAACAGTTAGTACTAAAATGGTTAACCCTGCAGTTTACTTCCACAACTCTCCCTGTATGATTGATTTCCTTTGTAATTCATTGCACCTCCTTGAAAGACCTCAAAGATTGCAGTTACTTGGAGAGGCTCCTTCTGCTGGCTACTTTTGGTAAAAATGCAAAGTTTTATGTTTTTGTTTCAAGTTACAGAATATGTGCTTGTTGAGAAGAACACAAAAAGAAGTGATTGGTCTTCCCTGGTGGCACAGTGGTTGAGGGTCCGCCTGCCGATGCAGGGGACACGGGTTCGTGCCCTGGTCCGGGAGAATCCCACGTGCTGTGGAGCGGTTGGGCTTGTGAGCCATGGCCGCTGGGCCTGCGCGTCTGGAGCCTGTGCTCCTCAGCGGGAGAGGCCACAGCAGTGAGAGGCCCATGAACCAAAAAAAAAGAAGTGATTGCTTTATTTCACCTTTGGAAAAAATGAAATTATTAGCAAAACTAGTCAAGAATTTATTATATGCTTTGATTTTAATAAAACAAAGTGTCTAGGTGCCAGATACATTTTTTTCCCCAAAGAAAGTAAAACCTTACTTAGATTTTTTTAACTTGTCATATTTAAGCTATTCACCCATTCTTTCTTTCAACAAATATTTACTGAGTACCTAATATGTGACAGACACTGTTCTAGGCTCTGGGAATTTAATCATGAGCAAGACAGACAGGGTCCCTGCCCCTAATAGAGCTGGCTTCATTATGGCATGGGGTTGGGGAGGGGACAGCTAATAAGCATAGGAGTTAACTTCAAGCTCTGGCAAGCGTATGAGGGGAATAAGAGTAGAGTGACATCATCTGATAGAGAATAATAACAGGTAGAGATGGCAGGAGGAGGCTATTTTGGATGAGGAGGTCAGTCATGAAGGGTCTCTTTAAGGATGTGACATTTGAGAGGAGCCTGCCATGCAGAGAGCAGATGGGGAAAGCATCCCAGGCAGAAGGAACAGCAAATGCAAAGGCCTGAGGAATGAGCTGGCATGGCTGGAATTATGCTAGGTGGTGTTGAAGATGGGGATTCATAGAAGCCAGGACTTGCAGGGTCCCTGAGGGACTTGGATTTTATCTAAGAACAGGTAGAAGGTTATAAGCCAGTCTGGGTGATTTGTCAAAAGAATGGATTTAGTCTCTTCAGGGGGTTTTATTGATCAACTCTCAAGACTGATGAATAAAATAAAAATGCCAATTTGTTGATTTTTAGAAAGAGAAATTATTATCACCAGGAACTCCTTTCTGCATGACCAAAAAATGTTCATCTAGTGGGCAGACATGTGACCAGCCAGATCACAAGTAGAAGTTGGCTGGGGAACATAGAACAAGTGTGTCCTGGTAATCAGTGATTCCAGGCTGAGAGAATCAGGTGCATGAACCTCGGCCAGGTCCACTGGCCAAGATTCTCTCCCAGGAGCCCAGAGTCTGACTGGACACTGGCAGAGCTTGCCTTATTGCTCACTTTTTCCGGTGTTTCTGAGGCTGGCCGGCTTACATCCTCACAGATATATTTTTTCTCAAGCCAAAGACATGTTGGGGTGTGCTGCTGCCTCCTTAGGATGGCTTTGCAAGTGTTGATTTCACCATTTAACTCCCAGAGAGCCTAGGAACAGACAGATAGCATCTTCCTGGTTCTCCCTCTCAGAAAAGGCCTTTTGGTGGAGGTGCCCTGGGTGGGCAGTGGGGACCTGAATGGCGGGAGGCAGCTGTCAGCGGGGAATAGTCCAGGCAAAGGTCCTGAGATGTGGGCAAACCCAACTTATTCAGGGCGTGTGAGAAGGCCTCATAGCTGAGACAAGGTGAGGAGAGGTGACAGCAAAGAGAGGTGTGGCCAGAGAGGCAGGAGGGCCAGGTCACAAAGAGCTGTGGTGAGGGGTTTGGATTTTATTTCAGTCATGATAGGATGCCACTGGAGGGTTTTGCACAGGGGAGTGGTGTTCTGATTTGTGCTACAGGAGGCTCTGTTGCTATGTGGAGGGTGGGCCTTGGAGGGACAGGACTGGAGAAAAGGAGACCACGTGGGAGGCTGGTCCTAAGACGCAGGTGCTGGTGGTGTCTTGGGAGTAGAGCAGTAACGAGAGAGGTGGTGGCAGTGCCTAGATTCGGATTGTGTTATGGAAGAGCCGGCAGGATTTGCTGATTGACTGGATGTAGGAAGTGGGGAAAACTAGCAATGACTCTTAGGTAGACAGCTGTGCTGCGTACTTACTGAGGAGGTCATAGGATTCAGAGTGGTTTTGGCGGGAGGAGAGGGATCAAGAGTTGTACTGACCAGGCTCCCTTTGAGCTGCCTGGTAGGTGTGCAGGGAGAGCTGTCAAAGGTGCATTTAGATATGTGAGGGTGGCAATCAGGAGAAAGGTCTAGACTGGCAAAGACAACTTGAGAGTCTTTATTGTACGGATGGTCTATAAAACCACAGGACCACGTGCAGTCCTCTTAGAAGAAGGGACGAAGCCTGGAACGTGCCACGATGCAGAGGGAGGGGAAGGAGGAGGAGGACGAGACCAAGAAGGAGCTGCCAGCCAGGTAGGAGGAAAATGGAGCAAGGTTGGGGTCGCCAGGGCTGCAGGAGACAGTGATCCAGGAGGAAGGAGACGTGGCATGATGTTGCTGAGAGACTGAGTAAAGTGGAGACAGGTAACTGACCCTTGACTGTGGCAAGATCTGAGTTGTCTGATAAAAGCTATTTTAGTGGAGTTATAGGGATGAACACCTGGTCAGAGTGTGATGAAAGGAGAATAGGAGGTAAGGAAGAGGAGGAGACTGTGATTTTGTTAAAATGGGGAGCAGAGAAGTGGGGCAGTATCTGGAGTGGATGTGGGGCTAAGAGCAGGTGGTTGGCAATGCTGGTTTGTTTGCCAAAGGGAATATCACAGGGGAGAAACGGGGTGATTACTCGAGTGAGGTCCTTGGGAAGAAAGCAAGGCTGTATGGCGCATGTGGTGCTCAGGTGGAGGGTCAGCCTGTGGCAAGAGCAGGTCTTGTGCTCTGACAGCAGGGCAGGCAGGGTGTGTGGGCACAGACACTGGTGAACTGGTGGGATTAGTGGTGAGGGTGGTTGAAATAGATCTCATCTGCTTATGTGTTTTCTCAATTAAGTGAGAGTTGAGATAGCAAAGAATGGGAGATGGTAGGGATAGCAGAGCTTTGAGGATGGGGAAGGTAAAACAGTCATCTTGGAAAGGGAAAAAATTAATTTACGGGAAAACCATGTTTATTGTTTATCTGAAGTTTGCCAGGCTGGCAGAGATTTTTTCCCTCCACTGACCCTTCGTTTCTTAGGTACAGGTGTGAAGTGCTGTAGCAGGAGGGAGGGGTGGGACGTTATATAAAAAGTTTGTAAAGGAGTACATACTGTGCCAGAGCACAGAATCTCAGCAGGGCAGAGAGGAAAATAAGGGCCAAAGCCAACGTTGGACAGTGAGAGGGCATTAGGGCCCTTGGAAGGCAAACCCTCCACCGAACTCTTCTCTTCCTACTAAACAGACTCTAGACAGTTAGAAATCTATGGAGACCCCAAGCCCTATTGCTTCCTCCTCCTTTTGTGGAGCAACAAGTACAAGTGTTAGCCCTGTTGTCCTCTCAATGTTCTTGCAATTACCAAATTTTTATTTGGTACCAAAAGGTGTGGCCTTTTGTATAAGGCCTGCTTGAAACCCCTTTGCGGACAAGTGCAGCCCACCCACACTCACGCAGCCCGGTTCATGCCTAGGTGCCTGAAAGAAGACCCCGCTACCATGTCCCTGCTGCAGAGAAGCCTCGATCCCGAGAAGACCCTGGGTCTGGTGGATGTGCTCTACACGGCTGTGCTGGACCTCACCCGCTGGAGGGCAGGAAGGTTGGTGTCCCCACCCAGCACTTGAATTGGTTCACGTTCAGGTCCACACCTAGGGACAGTGTGACCACTTACAGGGTCATGTGAGAGTACGTCACTGATAGTATGTTAGTAAATAAGGCAAGAAAGGGAACTATTCGGCAACTTTTTTTTGGAATAATTTCAAACTTACAGAAAAGTTGCAAGAATAGTACAAAGAATTGCCCTTTACCCAGATTCCCCAGTGTTAACATTTTTGCCTTCATTTGTTTTATGATTTCAGAGTTAAGTACTTCAAGAGGATTTTAACCCAACTCACATTCTCCTTATGAACTAAGAGCAGAAAAATGTTTAGAAAATTTACTTATATCTTGCATGACATTTATTTATATCTGAAAGTAGCTGACAGTTGCAAGATTATCTCTTTGTGAATTAAATTTAGAACCAGTAGAGACCTTAAACATCTAGCCGTGGGCCCTCCCCATGTCTTCATTCATGAGCCCAGAACAGTGAGGTGACTAATGCAGGGTCACACCAGCCATGACCTGCCCAGCTCCTACCCATGCCCTTTCTATCTCTAGGGCTTTCTTTCAGTACTGGAAAAAAGTACTTGGAAGACTTCGGAAGTAACAACCATCTGTTCTTGGCACTGTCTGTGAATTACTTCCAAGGACAACAGTGCTGCATGGTGTCCCTGGGTCCCGCCCACTCACCCCTCTCTGCTGTGTGCATTTGTCCGTTGACCCTCTGCTGGATCTGCCGGGCTCCCAGTCCCCATCATCCAGGCACAGAGCTGGCCTCTGCCAGTTGCGTATCCCACTCTAGCCATGTTTTGCTCTCCTGTGTTGTGGTCAGAGAGTTTCACTCAAAATCCTCAGGCCAGAAATCTAATGTAGTTTTCACAGCCCTGCGTTAGACATGGTAGATTTTTTATAATAAATATAGATAGTAAGTGCTTAAATTATGTACTTTTAAAACTCTTGGGTGTTTTAAATAAATGAACCTGATAGCAAACAAAGAGGTCTTTTTATTCTTAAAGTCTTTCTTAAATACCAAAGAGATCCATTTCATTGTCCAATTTGTATATTTGTCCTTTTTTTAAATGCATTTCTCTTTAAATAGGGAACAAGCTTTACCCTGCATACAAATCCAGCTTCAAAGGGAGATCTGTGATTTTGGAAATCAGGCTGACTTGCCTTCTGGGAATGGAAACAAATCTTCAGGTGGCCTACAGAAGACCTTCTCCAAACTGACATCCCGGTTCACCAAGAAAGCTTCATGTACCAGCTCTAGCAGCAGCACAAATTATTCCATTCCAAATACCCCTTCCAAAAATATCTTCATAGCTGGGTGTTCAGAAGAGAAGGCCAAAATGCCCAGTAATACTGATTCAAGATTACAAAGCATTTTGAACATCGGTAATTTCCCTAGGACTGCAGACCCTTCACAGTCAGCTCAGAATTCCAGTAATCAGATGGCCAATGGTTTTCTCATGGAGAGGCCTGACAGCTTCGTGCAAGGGGATGATGGCAAGGACGAGAAGGGTATGAACTTACCAACCGATCAGGAAATGCAGGAGGTGATAGATTTTCTCTCGGGCTTTAACATGGGCCAGTCACATCAGGGCTCCCCACTGGTGACAAGGCGTAATTCTGCTGCCATAGCCATGGTGACTGAGCAGAAGGCAGGAGCTATGCAGCCACAGCAGCCGTCACTGCCAGTGCCCCCTCCGCCGCGGCCTCCCCAGGCTAGGGCACACACACCTCTGACACCCCAGCCGGGCCTGGCACCTCAGCAGCAGTCCCCAAAGCAACAACAACCCCAGGTCCAGTACTACCAACACCTGCTCCAACCCGTTGGACCGCAGCAGCCCCTGCCCCAGCATCGGGCTCCTGGGAAATGGGTACACGGCTCATCCCAGCAGCCAACACAACCCATTGGAGCCGGTCTGTCTCCCCTTGGCCAGTGGCCTGGCATATCTGATCTCAGTTCTGACTTGTACAGCTTGGGTCTGGTGAGCAGTTATATGGATAATATGATGTCGGAGGTTTTGGGACAGAAGCCACAGGGACCTAGAAATAACACCTGGCCAAACCGTGACCAAAGCGATGGAGTCTTTGGGATGTTGGGAGAGATTCTGCCTTTTGATCCTGCAGGTATGTGAGCCCCCACCTCTCCACCTTGGGGTTTTAACTTAAATATTATCACCAAAGACTTCATAGGGCCCATTGACCACATCCTTACTTATATGAGGCAGTGACTTAATCCCCCTTTAAAGACCCTTTCTCACTGTCTGATGGCAAGTATTGGACAGTTCCAGCAAAGATAGGAAGCAGTGGTTAGAATGAGTCTGATAAGGTAAGTGGAACTAATTTTCTCACTTTATAGAGGGCAGAATTGAGGCTAAGAGAAGTTGAATGGCTCAAAGTCCCATAGTTCAAGAGGAGCTAAAATGGCTGGCCCTTAGTGGGCTGCTTTTTTCCTGATTACATAACCTGTTCTGTGATTCGTTTTTGCCTAAACTCTAGAACCAGTGAAAGGTAGTAAGGCACCCTCCTCCCTTCATAGAATATAGCTTTTCCTGGCCTAGACAGTGTGAAGATTCACCAGAGTTATCTTAGGAAATTAGAAAAAGAATTTAGAAACAAAACAAAGATAAACTAGGAGGAGGAATTAGTTAAGGATAAAAGTTGTTGTACACCTGAAACTAACATAATATTGTAAATCAACTATACTTCAATTTAAAAAAAAGGGTAAAAGCCAAAGCTAATTAAATTTAAAAGAAAAATATAATAGACATTGTAAATAAATCTAAAGGGTCTTTAGAAGACCAATAAAATAGAGAAACCAATTTATTATAATGCTGATTAAGAGAGAGCAAAGAGAAACAAGATTAGGAAAGAGAAAGGAGACATAACTACAGGTATAGGAGAGATTAAAAGAACTTTAAGACATTATCACATATGATGTGATGACAACATACATAAAAACTGAATGGAAAATGGATTTTTTCCTAATAAAACATACATTACCAAAATTGCACCAAGAAGTGGAAAACCTGCCCGGTTCTATTCCAGGAGAAGAGATTGGAAAGGGAGTTATGAAGCCAACATGATTTTACCGTAAAAACTTTTTATGAGTGTAGATAGATGCAAGAAAATCTAGCAGTGTATCAAAGGAGTTATATCTGGTTTACTTCAGCAGTGTAAGGTAGGTCAGTGTAAGGAACTCTGCTCCTGCACAGTAATCTGTCATTTCAACCACTATGAGAAAAACTCATACAGCAACAGACGCCGTAAAGACATTTGGTAAAAGACAATCCTTAAGCAGCAATTCTTAAGTAGACCCCTCGAAGTAAAACATAAATAGAAGAAAATGTCTTGAATATGAAAGACTTATCTACCAAAAACCAGTAGCAAGCAGTACTTTGTATAGTGAGACAAAAGCGTTCCAGTTAAAATCAAGACCCAGGCAGGGTGGCAATTGCTCCTACCAATAGCGTGTAACTTTGTCTTGAACTTTCTGGCAAATGTAGCAAGACAAAAACTAAGGAGATAAGTGGTATAAGCTTTAGAAAAGAGTAGATTAAAGAGCACGTCTCTTTGCTGGAAATAGAATTTAAAAAAACAAGACTCCTTAATAAAAAATTTCCAGAATTAGTAAGTGAATCTGGTAAGGTGAGTAGATGCAAGGTAAATATATAGAAATCGATTACTTTTTTTCTCTAATTTAGCAAATGGTACATGGAAGTGGAAAATATATTTCATTCACAAGGGCTGTGAAATAGTGTAAGTAAATATAGCACATATTTATATAAATAACCACCAGAAGAGGAGATTCCCTACTAAATGAACCCAGCATTAACTATTAAAGGAAAGAAAGGTTTTCGTGTGTCTTCTCAGAATTCCTCATACTGCTGCTCATGCTCTCCTTGGGTGAGTGGGTGTGGGGAACCCCTGGGGATGTGGGGAAGGGCAAACAGTTCCACCCTGCTATGGAAGAGCAAGCCCACCTGCCTGCCACCAGCTGGGTGGGTGTGGCACATTTTCTCAATTGCTGATAAACAGTGTGCACATTTTTTGACAGTCCTGTAATTAAATCCAGAGTATAAATGGTGTTTGGCAGAATTTTATCATCTTTGATCTCTACTGAGGCCTGAACAGCCTTTATGTCTTTAGCCTAGGAATCCTACTAGCTTTTCCTTCTGGATGTGCCTTTCTGATCTTCAAGTTCTTAATGTAGCTTCCACTCCAAGGGCATAAGGTCTACATAGCCCTTTTTTCAGATTAAGAAAGGGCATTCTGGATGGATGAATTACAGAAGGCACCCTCTCAGGCAGGGGCAGCTAGAACAGAGTGCCCCCTCTGGACAGGCACACACAGCCCCTGCTCTACCCGGTGTGGGCATCTTTGTGCAGTGCACACATGGCAGCTCCCTGAGAGAAAAAGCTAAGAGTGGGATTGAGCCCTAGTGTCTTTCCCAACTTGAAGCTAAAAAGTATACACTGCTGAGTCCTATTCAGTTTGTGACCTATAGATGTTTTCCTACCATATCTTTTTGTTTGACTTTCTCTGAATTTCTCCTATGCTGTTTTTCCTCCTACTTGTACTGCCCTGCACTTCCTTACTCAGTTCTGTCCAGTACATTTCCATCTACCTCTTAATGCATTTTTAAATTTTATCTTCTTCGTTACCACTCTTATTATCTTCAAACTGAATTAGCAGGTCTGCCTTCAATAGCCAGGAAAATACTGGATCAGAGTTGAGCCCAAGGGGGAAGGGCAGATATTCTCCATCTGACCCTGGTGCTTTTATAACCTTCAGCTTATTTCTTGGCTGAAGTCATCATGTGATTTTCTTAGTTTTTAAGTATGTAGCACCACACACTGGAAAGTGTTTTTGTTTTGTTTTGGGTTTTTTTTTGATGTGGACCATTTTTAAAGTCTTTATTGAATTTGTTACAATATTGCTTCTGTTTTATGTTTTGGTTTTTTTGGCCCCAAGGCATGTGGGATTTTAACTCCCTGACCAGGGATTGAATCCGCACCCCCTGCATTGGAAGGCGAAGTCTTAACCACTGGACTGCCAGGGAAGTCCTTGGGAAGTTTTAAAGTAACTAACATTTGTCTTTAAAATTTAGTCATGGCTAAAGCAAACCTTTTTGTTCTCTCTTTGTTTTGTCTTTGTGCACATTCAGCCTGCCCCAGTCCTAGGCATACCCCTTCCTGACAGTCCCTATGCACACACCATACCCCATCTTCAGACCCATGTACTGAAATCCCCATCTCACCGCAGCAGACTGCAAGGCAAATCCTGCAGCCCTCTCTGGGCCACAAGCCTGGTAGCCCGTCACCACTTTTCACTGTGTGTCACCAAGACATCCTCAGAAGGTAGGGAAGAAAACAAGAGGCCAGTTTGGCCCCAAATCTTGTTTATCCCTTTGTCTTAACACAGTGGGTTCAGACCCCGAGTTTGCACGCTATGTGGCAGGAGTGAGCCAAGCAATGCAGCAGAAGCGGCAAGTCCAACACGGTCGCCGCCCCGGCAACCCCCGGGGCCATTGGCCACCCATGGATGATGCCCATCGGACCTGGCCTTTCCCAGAGTTCTTTGCAGAAGGGTGAGTGCTGGATGTGGGAGGGAAGCTGAGTTTGGGACCTGGGTGTTCCCCATGGGGCCTTTGTGCACCCTTATCAGGCAGTTCATTTCTAGGCCCCCACGTGAGAGAGTGGCACATGGTCAAATTCTCAGGAGGTCAGAGTTTTGTGACTGACTGTAGGATGCCAAGTGGCATGTTGTGTCCCTGTGAACACACCATTGGTATAAATTGGTGATTTTTGAGACAGGCTCTTCTGCTCTAGACAAGGATCTTATTTGGTGGTGTTTGTGAAGTAATTGCATGTTTAACACGGTCTTTAGCTGAAATGAGCATGGCTGTGAAACCTGTATCATTTATGGAATGTGATCCTTGTAGCCTACAAAAACCAAAGGTTTTCAGTTCAGTGTATTGAGAGAACTGTGGATTTTCATCATAAAGACATCTGAGGACTGACTTTTTTTTACATCTCTTATTGCTACCTGGTTAATAACTGCACAACTAAAGACCATCTCAGCTTTTTGTTTGGTCTAAAATGAATTTCATCTATAAACCACAGGCTTCTGAGGAGTTTTTAGAAGAAGGAGAGAGACAAGAGACCACTCTTGGGTTGTGAGATGAGTACAGGGAAAAGACTGTTGTTTTAGGGCCGGGGCGGGGGTGAGGGCTGGCCTCGGGCTGTCCAGCCAGTGTCCAGGCTGGCTTCAGGAGGCCCAGAACCAGCTTCTCTCTTTGGCTTTCAGGGATGGCCTGCACAGCGGCTGGTCGGGTGCTCAGGGAGACTCGGCCAGCTCGAGTGACGAGACGTCCTCCGCCAATGGGGACAGCTTGTTCTCCATGTTTTCAGGGCCTGACCTCGTTGCTGCTGTCAAGCAGAGAAGGTATGAAGAAATTTTAAACCAAAGAACAGAGGGGTCTGTAAATGTGAACCACAGCTATTCCTCTTACAAAGTTCAGTAGCCCCATCACTCCCAGTCAGCCGTGCGTGAAAGAGGCAGAGGGCCTCTTCCAGTACTGTCTTGCCGAAGCTTGTGTGGTGACTTAAGTTGGGTTGAGTTTTTGCTGGTAGAACAGCCTCATGCAAGTGGTAGCCCACAATACCAGTATGACAGGCAGGGAGTATTGTGGAGAACCAGGTCTGCTGATGCTGGTCTGTGCCTTACCGGAGGCAGCCCTTTCCGTGGGAGGAGCAGGACCAGGACAACCAAGTTCTAACTGGGCTCTCCAACAGGCTTTGCACCTCCGAACATGGGCCTGGCCCTCTCTGACCCTCTATTTCTTTGTCAAAGGTGGAACTGGATAAAATGACCCCCGAATGGTATTTCAAAGTTGAAAAAAATAGTTACATAGTATATTCAGATCTGAAGTTTTCACAAGTAGTCACAAAAATTAAAATGGGCCCTGAAATAAGAGAAGATTTTGTTTAGAAAGAAATGCAGAGACTGTTGTGGGTGTGATGAAGCAGAGGCCCAGAGGTGGCGTTCTAAAGGACATGGGCAGGAATAGAGAGCATGCACGGTCGCCAGGGCATCGGAAGTCATGCTGTGGAGGGGACAGGGAGGCCACGTAGCATGGCCCTCGTGCCACGGGGCCAGGCTTCACTGGGTAAGCAATGGGGAGCAGGTAGATAAAGATGGAAGGGCACCTGAGTCACTCAGAGTAGGATGCACAGAGCAGTTTCGGTGGTGATGGCAGTGACTGCTGACACAAGCTAGGGTGCATTCTTTGTGCCAGGCCCTGAGGTAAGCATTCATGTACATTTTCTCACTTAATTCTCACAAACACTGTATTTGTTTGCTAGGGCAACCATATCAAAGAAACACAGACTGGGGACTTAACGACAAGAATTTATTTTCTCGTAGTTCTGGAGGCTAGAAGTCTTGAGATCAAGGTGTCAGCAGGGTTGATTTCTTCTGAGGCCTCTCTCCTTTGCTTGCAGGTGGCCGTCTTTTCCCTGTATCCTCACATGGTCTTCTCTCTGTGTGTCTGTGTCCTAATCTTCTCTTATTATAAGGACACTAGTCATATTGGGTTGGAGCTCACCCTAATGACTTCATTTTAACTTAATTAGTTGTTTAAACAGCTTATCTCTAAATACAGTCACATTCTGAGGTACTGGAAGTTAGGGCTTTAGCATTTGAATTTGGGTGGGGGAGGGACACCTTCATTTATTCAGTAGCACCCATCATGTACCAGGCACTGGTGATACAGCAGCAAACAAATCAAAGTCCCCTTCCTGATGAAACTGATATTCTATTGAAGAAGGCCGATAAAAAAATCCCAAATATGTCAGTTTGGATTAGGTGCTATGAAGAAAAATAAAGTAGGGTATGAGGGCAGAGAATGAGGGGAAAGGTGGATTTTCTGTGTTCTGAATGGCAGTCAGGGAGGCCTCTGATGAGCAGAAAGCTGAACAAAATGATAGAGCAACTGGTGAGAAATTGTCAGTGGGGTATGTGAGAGAGAGAAGAATCAAGGGTGAGATGCAAGTTTTTGGCCTGAGCATCTGTGTGAAAGAGGGCGCCGTGGACTGAGACACGGAGGACTGTAGGAAGAGCAGGACTGAGCCTTGGAAAGATCTGAAGACTTCTGTTTTAGGCACAGGAAATTAGAGAGGCTGACTAGACGTCTAGAAAGGCACTTGTAGCACCACCTCTGCAGAGGCTGCTGTCTGCACGTAGCAGCGCTGATAGACTGGTTTACTTGGCTCTCTGCCTGCTATGCCTGCCCTTTTCATTCAACATAATAACAGACATTTTTTCATGTTAGTAGTAAAATTAACAGCCTTTTGTTTTGTTTTTGTCACCTGTCCCCAGTGCATGGTAAACAGTCAGTCTGTATGTGTTGAATAAATTAACAAAAGGCTGGGGCTGGTGGACTCGGTAGCTGAAACAGCCAGTGCGTCTTCACGCCGCCACCTCTGCCCCAGCCCA
>NW_021703766.1:41812413-41839484 GCF_005190385.1 Monodon monoceros
ACGCCGCCACCTCTGCCCCAGCCCAGCCCTGTGACGGCCTGAAACAGAGTGCACCGCTCCACGGCGACCCCCCTTAGTGCCCTGCATGCGGTGGACCCAAGGCCTCCCCACCTAGAACCAGTGCCTGAAGACACCTGAGCCAAGTGGCTAGGGTGTCCTCTAGAGAGAAGCTGGACGGGAAGCCAGCCGACCACTGCACTGAGCTCTTGGTTCTTGCAGGAAGCACAGCAGTGGAGAGCAGGAGACCAGCACGCTGCCCTCACCGCCTCTTCTTACCACAGTGGAGGACGTGAACCAGGTATTGTGGGCCCTGCTCTCTCCACAGAGGGCTGGCTTTATGGGTACAGACCATGAGTAAGGTTCCAAAGCTTAACTTTTAAGAGGGCCTCAAAGAATTGAGGGGTTCTTTGTGGTGAACAACTTTCTTCCTGTGATTTTTGTCTACATGATGAGCCATCTCAGCTGACTCAGAGCCACATGTAGAGGAAGTTCTGGGGCTGTGCTGTCTAATATGACAGCCATTAGCCACATGTAGCTACTTAAATGGAAATTACTTAAACATAAAGGAAGGTCGAGTTCTTCAGCTGCACTGGCCATGTGCGGTGAGCAGCTACTGTACTAGATGGCGCAGACATAGAACATTTCTGTCTGAAATGTTGCGAGTTCTGTTAGACGTGCTGCTCCAGAACTGTGGGGAGGGCTGGGGCTCTCGCCCTGTTTTCTCAGTGGGTATAAGGACCAGAGATCTGGGGAGGTGGGAAAAGATGATCAGTTGCCAGAAATGCCACTAAGAACCCTCTTCTGTCTCTCAGGATAACAAAACCAAAACGTGGCCACCCAAAGCCCCCTGGCAACACCCTTCCCCGCTGCCCAGCACCCTGCCTGGCCCGAGTGCACCAGTCTATGCAGTTGCCAGCCCTGGCAGCCAGTGGAGTGACACCATGCAGATGCTGCAGTCCCCAGTGTGGGCCGCCACCAGCGACTGCAGCGCCACCGCCTTCACCTACGTGCAGACCCCGCCGCAGCCCGCACCCCCACCAGCACACAAGGCAGCGCCCAAGGGCTTCAAGGCCTTCCCCGGGAAGGCTGAGCGCAGGCCAGCCTACTTGCCCCAGTACTGACCCAGGGCCAGCCTGCCTGCCTGCTCAGAGCTGTTGGGGCCAGTGTCCCCAACCCAGGGCTAACTAGCTGGCACCAGCCCCCCAGAGGACCAGTGCACCCCTGTCCCAGGCAGGGATCCTTGGGGATGGGGGTGGTTGGCAACTCCAAGCCTTTAAGGCCTGGCTTCTCAAAACTTTGGAGGCATCAGACGCCTGGAGGGCCAGCTGAAGATGGAGTTTTCTGACCCTCCTCAGGGAGATGCTGGGGGATCTTCGAGTTTAATAAGCACCTCTGGTGATTCTGATGCAGGTGGGCCACAGGCCACACTTTGAGAAACACAGCTCTCTTAAGTTTGTAGTCCCACTGTGTGTGTTGGGAAGGCCTCAGGCCTGAAGGCTGAGAGCAAAACTGACCATTCTTCTGAAACCCTCCCCTTCCCCCTCCTTAACACACTGAGTGATGACTGACCACACACCAATCACTGTATTTTATAGCTATTTTTCATATAGGTTTTTAGTTAAAACATCTCCTGCCTAAAATGCATTGAATACTTTAAGATAACAAATAGAGTGGCTGGAGGTTTGTTCAACACTATCTTTATTTAAGCTTATACGAACTGGGCAAAGTATAGAATATTTGTGATCAGAAGCAATCACCTGGGTTTTCTGTAGGTGGACAGCCCTTGCCACCCCACAGCAGCACCCCGGGGGTGCAGCCTCTACCGGATTTACAAAAGCAGGATCATAAAACATGTCGGAGACATAGCCCTTATGGTGCGTGGAGATGAGCCAGCTGGTTGCTGTCCGCGTGCAGGATGAAGCTACACCTTCGGCCCTCAGTTCCTTCCACACGTGGCCAGAGGCTTCGACACAGTCTCAAACGTGGAGGTGTGGTCAGGGGCTGCAGAGAGACACTTGAAATTGCAGTAACATTGTGAGCTGGCTCAAGACAAACCAATTAGGATGTTGATAGGAATTAATTTAAAAGTTTTTTCTTTAAAAAAAAAAACAAACCTCATTTTCAGTTAACGTGCTATTAAATAGATACCATCCTGTGGATTTAGGGATATTTTTCCAGCCAGAATGGATCCAGAAGAATTGAATGGTGCTTAAATTGAGAAATAATAAATATATCTATATAGACTAGGCATACCCCACTGTATATTAATTGAGGTTACAGAAGTTCTTTATATAAAACTTATTTAAAATTTTCATATTTCATCTTTGAAAAAGTCTAATTGAGAAAAATCCATAATATTTTCTGGTATGAAAGTTTGACAGTATTAATATTTTTTTTATATTTTCTTAAATCATTAAACCATTTTAATATATGTTAACTACTAATAAATGGTTTATTCTTTCTAACTCCATATAAGCTTTTCCAGCAAAGATTGTAATAACACAGTTATGTTCTCATTTTTCTATGGATATAAGTAAATTTATATTTAAAAATACCAAAAAGAATATATATATATGTCGTATACACACTAATTATAGAGGACCCTTAGGGTGTCTGAGCCCAGCCATCTGAATTTTTAGTACTGTGTTGCCAGGCTGTTTCCAGGCCTCGGGTGTTGTCTTTTGTGCTGTGTGCGGATGCCATTGCTGCCTGTACTCATGATCCTTTCACCGTGGGTTCTGAACAGTCACCTCACCATGTTTACAGAGAACTATTTTGTACATAGACTTTTCAGGCACGTGCTTTGCGCCAACCCTGCGTGGCTCTTGTCTGTGTTAGCTGTCACAGTGTGTGCACTAATCTCTGTTGAAGTTGTCCGTGGCTGTTTTACTTGTTAGATAGTTTTCTATTTCCTTCAGTAATGTGTCTACAGTACCCTGTGTTTCAAGTTGTTATACTGAAGTACTCTTGTTTTAATAGTGCCTCCCCAAAGACCTCATCCTGGACAGAGGTCAGTCCTTGATGCTCCAGCGCAGGTGACATCAACATTGCTAATTGTCACTTTCCAGTCTGTTTTTCTCAAGTAAGGAAGACATTTTGTGATTGCATCTCCATGGGCTATGAGACTGTGTGAAGCTGTTTGTGTGGTCTCCTTGTAGGTGCTGTGTTCTCAGCGCCGCCTTGCTCTGAATACTGGTAATTCCAGGTGCTGCGCTCGGCAGAGGGGTCTCGCCAAAGCGCATGTGTGTGCGTGTGTGTGTGTGTGTATGTGTGTGTGTCCTTTGTGTGGCGGGCGTGGCTGCGTTGCTCGTGTGACTAGTTACAGTGCTTCCAAACTGGAACTCTACATTTTGTATCTTACTTTTAAAGCTCCTATAAGTAAAATAACTATTGGCTTTATTAAAATATACATTTAATAATTTTTGTATCTCTGTTGAAAATGAACTGCAGCAGATACCATGTCAGCAGCCCTGTCTGGCTCATTACTTTGAAAAGCTGCACCCGAGTAGGTTTAGGTCGGCCTGTCCTCTGATTCTGAGCCCTTGCAAGGGTAATACCACTGGGGGTATTAGGATGAGCTGGGGTGGGTGGGCAGAAAGCAGGACAACCTACCACACCTCTCCTGTTAGCTTCCTGAAGGCCAAAGCTGGAAGAGGCCTCTGTGTGGGCAGAGCCAATGTCGTGGTGAAGGAGGTCACCTGGAAGGATGCAGACTCTCTCCTTGGGTTGTGATCTGCCAACACACACATTCCACCAAACATGGGCGCTTGTGAGCTGCCCAGCCAGCCTTTCCAAGGAGCAGATGCAGGGATGATCTCCCCCAGTTCTGCCAGGGACCCACTGTGTGGCAGACAGACCCTACCTCACAGGGGCAAGAAGGACTAGTCTCACTGGATGATGCCATCCTGCTAATGGAGAAGGAAAGATTGCAAAATGGAAACCACAAAAGGTGGGTGGGTTACAGGGGCATTTCAGCTCATTTTCATTTACAGCAAGACAGCATTTGATTGAAACTTTTTCCATGAACTTAGGATAATGGAGTAAGTGAGCATTAATATATAACCTACCCGTACAAGTACCACTCAGGCTTCTTTCTGCTGAGATGCCTAAAAGCTGAGCATGAGGACTTAGTCCTAGAGCCTTCTAAGTGCACCTCAGGACAAGGCTGCTTAGGAACAGCCATGTTGCATGGGTATGCTAAGGAAGACACTGGAAGTTCCCATTAAAATGCTAGACAGAAAAACACATTTTATTCAGACGTGTTCCTATTTAACACTAGTACCTGGTGCCGTTCCCCGACTTCTGATTCACAACAGTGGTGGAGACAGGAGTCCCGTAGCCCCAGCTCCATGCCAGGTGGGTGGGGATGGAAGCAGGACAGATGTTCACCGGAGCCCCAAGAAGGTCCTTGGAGGCTTTGGCTCAGCCGAGAAATGGAGGACGACACACAGGTAGGTGAGGTCCTTATGAGGACGGTGCCCCTCTTTTTCCACCAGGGGATGCTGGGAGACTGGGGCATCCAGCTCTAGGAGCGTAGCTGAAACACTGCATTCCAGCCATGGTGCTGTGAAAGGACGTTCCTCTGTGCTCTGTGTGACCCCTCTTGTGATCTGCTTCCTGATCTGGAGACAGCTCTTCAATTACCAAAAAGCCATGTATGTGGACAACATGACTGTCAGGCTGCCAACCATATGTGCACGGGAGTCTGAGGAACCTCCAGGGACAGGCTCCTGGAAGTAACGCAAACAGCTGGCCTTTTGATTCCACAGGGGTCTGCTGGTTGGGCACAGGCCTCTCCTTGTCTGTGAGGGGGACTGGATGTGGCTTATATTGGGACTGAGTTGGGGATGTGGACCTAGGTGAGGAGGAAGGATTGCTTCAGGAGTGTCATTCATTTCAACATTTACTATTGTCACCTAGGGGCGAGGCCCTTGCTAGGATGGGAGCCAGGGCTGCACAGAAGATGCAGTCTGTGACCGTAAAACTCAGTCTTTGAGGGAAGACAACCCTTTCTTTCCCAATCTTGGTAAGAGGTGCCACTATTCATCCACCCAGCGCACAGGCAGAAATCCTAGAAGACATTCTTGATCGTCTTTACTCTCCTCATTCACTTAAGCAGCAAGTCCTACAAGTGCATCTGCAAGCACATTTAAATTCCACCATGTTCTTACATCTCCGCTGCCATCAACCTGGTCCTCCCCTAGCTGCTGCCTTTCCTTCTCAGGCCCCAGGGTGTCCCATACACCCCTGCTACCTCAAAGAGGCCTCCCACCCCCACCCCCCACCCAGTGCCCACCTGCCTGGGCCTCTCCAGTTCTGTTGGGCCAGAGCCCAGCCTCCCCCCAGCTTTGCTTTTCACTACAGCACTTAGCACTCCGCTGGAATGTGTGTTTGTATGTTTCTCTCTCACCTGAACCAAGGCCTCAGTAGAGCAAGGAGCGAGTCTCCTTCATGGCCACATGTGCAGGGTGCAGAACAGCTCGAAGCAACTCAAGACAAGCCAGACGAAACGAGGTGTTGCTAAGGCCAGAGGCAAATTCTAATACAGGGCAAAAAATAGAACTAGCCTTAAAATAAACCGGTTCTCACGTCGGGCTGAAAGAATACACCATGATCAGTGTTTGTACTAGAGCTGCAAGGAGGGACCGACGCTAGGAGCTGCGGGTAGGGCTCTGTAGCTCAACTAGGTACAGAGTTTTCTCTTCTGCTGGAAACTCATGCACATGTGCGGTGGGGAAATTCTTTTTAAAAACCTAACAGTGGATTCAAAGGGAAAAGTCTGTGGCGACATTCCGAAGCGATAATACTCGGCCGAATAGGCGAACAGCACGAAGCACGGAGCACGAGCTCCGAGCCTCCTGGGGGCGCTGGCTCCCCTGTCCTGGGGGGGGGGGGGTCTCCTAGTCTGCGCACGCGCAGTCCGCCCCAACCCGGAGTATGCGCACTTGTGCGCACACGTCCATCTCAGACGTGCGGGCAGAGGCGTCTGCGACTTCCGCGGTCTGCCCCCCTCTCCCGTCCCGGCGCGGGGACATGCGCACACTTGCACCCCCCGGACGTGCGAGCCCACACGCAGACGTGTGCGTACCCCCTCACTACCTGAGCTGATCCCGCTTTCCCTGCGCGTAGACGCATGCGCGCCGCACCTCCGGAGAGTGGGCCCAGTGCCAGGAGAGCCCCGTATCTCCGGCGAACCGCGATTTCTTGCCCTTTCCTGGTCAGCGTGACTCAGCACCCTCGGTGGGTGCGCCTCCCCGGAGCAGCTCGCGAAAATCCATCGGCGTGTATCGCCCCACACCCGACCTCCTTCAGACTCCGGCCGTCGCCCTGTCCCCGAACCTCCCTTTGCCCTTGTCCTGGTGATCCCCTGGTCTCCAGGTCCTGCCTGACCCCTGTCCAGCGGCCCTGAATTGAGGCCTGACTTAAGTCTACCCTTCAACCCACTCCTCTGCCGGCTCATACTATTTTGCTGAGGGCACTTGAAGGTGCCTGACTGACTGGAGCAGTCTGTTGAACTTTCTGAGCCAGGTTTTCTTTCGGTTGTGATTGTCAGCCCTTGGCCTGGGTGCAGATAACCCTCCGAGAGCTTCACTTCCCCTGGATTCTGAACCCTATACCGTGCGGTTTGCAGACGGGGCTTAGCACAGCATGTGGTGCCGATTGTGGTGACGGTGGTAGAAAACACGTTTAACGTTTGTCAACATAAAATTACCTTAAGTTACTATTTTTCCAAATTACAGGCCCCACTCCACTCCCCCAAGATTTGGTTAGAGAGGCCACCCCACACTCCAATGTCTGATCCCTTCCACACACTGCACCTTTCCTGGTGAGTTTCTCTCTACTGCCCTACACAGATCCTTAGATCCACTCCAAGGGGACCAGTGTTAATCCAGTGGTTGTATTCTCCTACCTCTGTCTTTGCCCATGCTGCTGTCCTTTCCGTTGGAGATGTCATTCTTGGCCATTTCCACTTGTAAAATTCTACCCTGTCAATCAGATTTAATACCACAAAGGCCTACTTGATGTTAGAACTGGGATAATGGGGAGGGCAGGAGGGGATTGCCTGCTCCTCCACTTTCCCTGTACCTTCTTCCCAAGGCTGAAGAGTCAGGAAGTGGCAGGCAGGACAGGGTTGTGATTAAGAACTGGGCTCAGGAATGGGGCAACCTTGAGTTAATTCTCTACTTAGTAGCAGAACGGCTATTTTCAGATTTCCTAACCTGTCTTCAGTGGGGAGGACAACGGGATATCCCTCATGGGGCTGCTATGAAGGTTATGTGGGAGAGAATTTAGCACAGAGCTCTGCACATAGTAACCTGGTGGGAGCAGTAAAGTATCCATGTTAGTAGTTAGATGATGAATGGCTTTCAATTAGTCACGGCTTGCCTTTGAGCTACTCCTTTTTTGCATTTTCTCTCCTTAGCTACTGTGAGTTATGGTCCTCCAGATAGGAACCTAGTTTTCTGCTAACAGAAAATCCACATAACTGGAATTTCTTTTTTTTTGAATTGGAAAACTCTATAGTTTTTTTTTTAATTAATTTATCTACTTATTTATTTTTGGCTGCATTGGATCTTCGTTGCTGCAGGCAGGCCTTCTCTAGTTGTGGTGAGCGGGGGCTACTCTTTGTTGCAGTGCGCAGGCTTCTCATTGCAGTGGCTTCTCTTGTTGCGGAGCACAGTCTCTAGGCGCGTGAGCTTCAGTAGTTGTGGCACGTGGGCTCAGTAGTTGTGGCTTGCGGGCTCTAGAGTGCAGGCTCAGTAGTCGTGGTGTACGGGTTTAGTTGCTCTGTGGCATGTGGTATCTTCCCGGACCAGGGATCGAACCCGTGTCTCTTGCATTGGCAGGCGGATTCTTAACCACTGCGCCACCAGGGAAGCCCAAGTCCCTGGAATTTCAAAGTACAACGTTAAACTTAAAATATTATGGGGAGGGCTTCCCTGGTGGCGCAGTGGTTGAGAACTGGGTGCCGATGCAGGGGACGTGGGTTCGTGCCCCGGTCTGGGAAGATCCCACATGGCGCGGAGCGGCTGGGACCGTGAGCCATGGCCGCTGAGCCTGCGCGTCCGCAAAAATATATATATATATATATATCATGGGGAAATCTGAGAATATCTGGGAAATCTGGAATAGTTGAAGCTACTGGGAATAAGAGAGGCCAAACTGCTGGAGGTGTACATTATAGAATGTTAAAAAGAAGATGAAACCTTCAAAAAGGTAATCATCGGAGGACTCGCCTCCTGCCTCTTCAGTACCCCAGCTGCTCCTATGGGTTTTGGGTGGATGAGAGAGGACATTGGGGAGGACAGTGTGGCAGTGGGCAGGTGAACACCCATAACATTTTTGGAAACACTTGGAGTTGTAAATGACAGCTCAGCTCAGAACAACACTAAGGGAAATAACTGATTCGATTTGTGTTCCAGCTGCAGACAGAGGTGACCTGGCCCCAGGAACTTGGGCCCTATGAGGTTCACCCTGACATCTCTCTGGAGGTCACACTCTCCATTGTTTTCCATGAGACCAGGGACTGAACCTCGGGTCTGTCCTTTCTGAAAGGCAGCTTAACACTACAGAAAACTGAGTTTCTCCTGCTGGCTTTGGGTCCCAGGAAAGAACACTGTTTGGCGGGCTTAGGTCATGTGTTCATCTCTGATGCAATCAGGGAGACAGAGGAAGAAACCTAAGGGTGAGAGGTAGTGGTTTCAGACAAAGACAACAGATGAACAGATGTCCACTGTGATCGCCAAAAAGAGCCTACTAGAAAAAGGGAGTCAGTGGCTACTGCTGGGTTAGAGTCATCTGAGGAGTCATAGGGCAAGTGGATGATGGGGTAATGGCTACTGAGACTGGCCTTCCTATTGGATGAAGCTCTGTTCTGAAACACAGGATCGAGGGGTGGGAGTGCTGTTCTGTGCAGTCAACTGCTTGGCTGGGAAACTCTGGAGTGTTTCTCAGAAACTCTGGTAGACCAGATGCTCTTCAGCAACTGTCAGGGTTGTGCTGGGTACGGGAAGCCGAGTTAAATCTCAGAGTTGACAGTTGACCCAAAACTCTGGCTAAATAAGGGCTTTGTGGACAGGGCTGTTCCCTGCAAAGTCCTGTGACCATTCATTTCTTCAGTCTTTGGCCGCTCTCTTTTTTCCTTCATCTCAAATAATTCTGGGCTGAGACAGAAAAGCCATTTGCAGAGGCCAGAGGTGGCAGCGGCTGCATGGAACTGGGAGGTGGGCCAGAGGAAGACCTAGGCCTGGGTCTGCAGCAGGACAGGGCACACTCCTAGACGGATGGCATTTCTGGGGGAACTGGGCGATGGAGAAGCTCAATCTGAGTGCCCAGTTCTTGGACCTCTTCTCTCTGACTATATTTACTCTGTCTTACCCAAACTCTCATCTAGGCTCATGACTTCAAGTGCTACCTATTCACTCATGACTCCCAAGTTTTTCCTCTTGCTTGAACCGTCTCTCTTCATACTCCAGACGCGAACGCCGAACTTAACACTTCCACTTAGATGTCTAATAGGTTTGGAAAGCTTAACATGTCAAAAAACAAGATCATGATCTTCCCCCTAAAACTTGTATTTCTCCAAGATACAATGGCAATTCCATTTTTCCAGGAACTCGGGTAAAAAACTGGATGTCATCATTGACTGTTATTTTTCTTTCTCTTAATTCCTCACTCAATATATCTAGATCACCACAGCCAACTCCTCCTACCTTGACACCTTCATTCCTGGCCTGCATTATTGCTGTAGCGTCCTGTCTGTTGTCCTCACTTTCATGCCTACTGAACTGTTGGTCTGATCCTTTGTAAAACACGTCCGATGATGTCCCTCCTTTGCTTAAGCCTTTCAATGGCTTCCCATCTCTCTCGGAATAAAAACCAAAGCCCTCACGATGACTTACTGCCTTCCTTCCCTCTGTGACCTCATCTTCTATCACTCTCCCCTCATTCACTCCCCTCCGGCCACACTTGCCTCTTGCTGTTGCTGAAACATCTAAGCATGCTCTCCTCGGGAATTTTGCAGTTGCTCTTCCCTTTGCCTGAACCCTTCTCCCCCAGATAGCCAATTGGCTTGCTTCCTCACCTTCTTCAGGCTTTTGCTCAAATGTCACCCGAGTGAGTTTTGCCTTGACCATTCTATTCAGAATTGCAACCCCTATTCCCAGCTCCCTTTCCAGCGTTCCTTATCTCACTAGCACCTACCAGCATCTGATATGCCATATATTTTACTTGTCACCTACATAGCCGCAGCACCTGTAACACTCAAGTGTTGGAAGGAGTTGGGTTAAGTGGGTGAATGAACGAACTAATGAAGCAGGCCGGGGCTCTGCCTCTGTTCCTCAGTCACTTCCAGGCAGAGGTCGGCAGAGCAGCAGCCCAAGAGGCCGCCGGTGGCAAGGCGAGAAGAGCTGAGGCCCCCGAGCCTCGGCTGCGGACCAGGTTGCCTCTCGGGCGCGGGCCTCAGAGAGGAGGGCGAGGGCGGGGGCGGGGACGGGGCGGAGCGGAACCGGGGGCCTGCGCCTTAAAGCTCGCTGCGCTCGCCGGTCCTCCGCCTGCCGCGCGCCACCCGCCCAGCTTCCTCCTCCGTGCTTGTCCCAGTCCGTGCTCTCTGCCGCTCTCGCCATGGCCGCGCTCACCCAGAACCCGCAGTTCAAGAAGCTGCAGGCATGGTACCACGAGCACGGCTCTGACCTCAACTTGCGCCGCCTTTTCGAAGGAGACAAGGACCGCTTTAACCACTTCAGGTGCGCGCGCGGGGCCAGGGGCGGGGCGCGGACGTGCCGGACCCGGAGGCGGCGCGCGGGGTCCGGCTGTGCAGGGCCTGGACCGGGAGGGCTGGGCGGCGGTCCCCGGGGGCCCCTGGCTACGGATCTGGGCGCAGGCCCAGGCCGCGCTTCGTCCTTGACGCCTCCTTGAAGCAGGTTTCCGGGTGCTCGCCGGAGGTCTCGGCGCCCCGGCAGCTTCGTCATGGATTGGGCCTCTCTGCCGCTTCCCCTCCACGGGAACATTTCTCTCCCCTCCTCCTCCACCAGCCCCTGCCGTTTGAAGCAGGCCATCCCTCCGCGGTTGTGAGCAAGGGCCCTCGCCGACGCAGCAGGCTCAGAAGGGCTGCCCCCTTCCACTCGGTCCTGGCCGAGAGTGTGCTCGGGACCTTCTGCAGGGTGCGGTCAGGGTGGGACCGGCCCGGGGGATTTGCGGGGAGCCGCGATGGAAGGGTGGAGAGGTGGGGCCGTGATTCCTGCCCAGGAGGCTAGGTCCGGAGACCCATGAACGACCAGGAAAGGAGAAAATCTTGGGGGTCGGGAATGGTCACTGGCACAGGGGTTCGGGAGGGGAGGTCTGTGGCTCCAGACTGGAAGTCCCTGATGGTCAGCCCTGTCATTTGGGTCCTTCCCTGAGTAAGTTGAGTCGCAGAGTGGAAGCTCTGGGAGGGAATTGTCACTCTCTGGCCTAGGCAGGGGCAGCGCACCCAGCTCTGTCTTCTCATCCCCCAGCTCAGTTTTAGCAGAGGAAAGGCTCCTCACCAGGGGTCTGCATCTTGCCCTGTGCTGCTGCTGCAGGTCGGCTTGGGGGGGGCGGACAGGTGACAGACGACACCACTGTGCTGGCCAGCTGAGGCTTGTTTGGATTTGGCACAGGGAGGATTTTTTTTTTGGAAGCATCTCTGATCAGGGATCAGGCTGGGGTGTGGTCAGCCACTTCTGCCATCTTTCTGCAGCTTGAACCTCAACACCAACCATGGGCGTATTCTGTTGGATTACTCCAAGAACCTTGTGACGGAGGCTGTGATGCAGATGCTGGTGGACCTGGTAATGTTCTGCATGGGGAGGCTTGACCCGTGACCCATGGTGTTGTGGACGAGCTGGGCTACTGGCGTCCTCAGGTCCTTGAGCATCTTTACTTCCCCCTCTTAGTGGATCTCAGTAGTTGCCCCTGTGCCCCTGCCCCTGGCTCAGGTTCTGGCCAGCATCCCAGGGGACTCAGTGCCTGATGTCTGAGCAGACCCTTCCCAGGCAGTGGGGGAGGGCACCAGTCTGCAGCCATTTGTCAGCCCCACCGGGGGCTGCACCAAGCCTTGTGCTTGGGGCCTTGGACTCCTGGTGGCCAGCGTGGGTGGGACCAGGCCTCAGTGTATTCTCTTCTCAGGCCAAGTCCAGGGGTGTGGAGGCTGCTCGGGAACGCATGTTCAATGGTGAGAAGATCAACTTCACCGAGGTGAGCAGGCAGACTCCGTATACCCTCCACAGCCTCTTCCTTCCCTTTGGGGTTCGTCTGACTGTTAGCAGCATCACCCTGTGTCCGTACCCCTCCTCTTAGGCAATGCTTTTGCTTAACCAGGGGCCTGAAGGCCTATTTCCTCAAGCAAGTTGCACAGCCTTGGGGTGTGTCTTCCCCGAGACTGCAGTCTAGGTCTGGTGGCATGGAATGGCTCCCGGTGTCTGCCTGGGGACAGCATCTCTCAAGGCTGCAGGGAGAGGGCTTCTCAAGGCATGCTCAGAGAAGTTAACTCTGATCCTTGCTACAGGTTTTGTCAGTGAAAAGAAGACTCATGTCAAAATCAACCTCCTCAGTGGGAGGAGTCAACAGGAAGCTGTGGCAAGACCAGGCCTTGGCCACCCTGTGCCTGAATCGCCGTGGAACCCTGTAGGCATAAGAATCACTGAGCACTCAGAGTGTCATCCTCATGATGTTATCCTCGTTTTACACATGAGGAACCTGTAACTCAGAGGTCAAGTCACTTATCCAGTGTCATTCTGTAAGTGGCAGAGCCACTATTCAAACACCCCTGTCTTTCACTGCTGGGCTAGGCTGAGAGACGGCAATCAAGGAGGGCTTCCTGGAGTGGTGGATTTGTCTACAGAATGTGGCACAGGAGTGAGGTTGGGCGGGGTGAAGGCAGTGTGGCATGAAGCCCTCCACCTTAGTGAGCCTCTCCCTGCGTTGGAGTCCTGAGATCATCCCTTCCTGTCCCCCTGGAGTCTCAGACCTGTTTCTTTCAAGGACTCATCTGATGCCTCCAGCTTGATGGGACTGTTGCTCTCACTTGATAAGGCCAGCCGCCTGGAGCCTATCGCAGACTTAGGGTCTGGTTTGGTTTCCAGTAGTGGGTGTGATGGGATGCTTGGTGAGGGAAGCTTGAGTTGCCTGATTTGCTCCACTTCCAAAGGGCCAGGGACACTTTTCAAAAGGTGCCAACAAACACCGTGTACTTTCACCAGAAAGATGGGACTGGGCTTCATGAGCCTTGGTCCTCTGTAGCCAGTCATTGCTTGTCTCTGACCTGTGTTGTCACCAGTGTGCCTTTTCTCATGCTGTTCAGCTTTCCTTGACTTTTCACGCCCTGAACGTCTTTGGGTCGTTGGGGCCTGTCCCAGGCCTGTTCCGGTCTCCCTCCCCTTGCGACTGTCTGCAGCACGTAAGGGAGCGGCACACGCCTTGCCTTCCCTCTAGGACCTGGAGTGGCCCCTATCTGCATGAGCACACAGTGGGTTTTGAGTATGAGACCATGGTACTAGCAGACCTTAGGGCCTGCGTGTCCAGTGGATAAAGGGCTGAGCTGACTCTTGGGGCCACACTGCATCATGCCCAGCTGGGAGTGTGGCTGCCCTGGGGTGGAGGCCTTCACGCGCTGACTCTCGTCCCCAGGATCGGGCAGTGCTGCATGTGGCCCTTCGGAACCGGTCAAACACACCCATTTTGGTGGATGGCAAGGATGTGATGCCAGAGGTCAACAGGGTCCTGGAGAAGATAAAGTCTTTCTGCCACGTAAGAAGCTGCTGGGCTGGACTTGCCCTTGGCCGTGTGTGTGTGCTTGTAGTTGGGAATCTGGGGATCCTGATGGGCCGCCCTTCCACGCTCCTTGGAGAGGACCCCAGCCCTCAATGCAGCCTGAGGTGGCGGTGGTCTCTGTGACAGCTGGCCATGGAGCCTCTGCTAAGGCAGGAAGTTCCCTGACCCTGTTCTCAGGGAACCCACCACTGGCAGCAGTAGAGCAGCCTCTTTCCTGAGCTCTGACGCCTGTGGGCTCACGGTGACAGTCTGGCCAGGACAGGGTTCTGAAAAGAAAAGTGAGGCCCTTGAGGGATGGGATAGTCGGGGAGAGACTTGCTTTTTCTAACCTCTTTAGTCCTGTGCCCTTATTGTCTAGTCTAGAACTAGACGAGATTTAAAATGGAAAATTTTCTTGACCACACCCCAGCCAGCTCTCCAGAGGCAGCTTTTATAATGTTTACTGTAAATCTTCCAAAAGTTTCCTATGCATGTGCTAGCATGTCTGTCGTCTCTTCTTTGAAACACGGGCACACGCGTACACACACATGCAGCTTGTCCCTGTGTCAGCATTAATGCACACAACTGTGCTTCCTTTTCCTGTGTGGGGGTGTAGGGGTTGCCCCAGAGACCAGCTAGAGATTTCCCCACATCACCTGCCATTGCCTCAGTGTCTACCGCACGGTGATTCTGCAAGAGTTGGTGGATGTCCTCAAGCCTGGAGTACAAGGGTGATGTCTGTGGGCTGGACGGTTTGCGTGGCCGTGTGCATGTCTGTACGTGTGGGTTACGCGTGTCTGTACGCGTGCTCTGGGAGTGATAATCTAGGCTCTAGTCAGCTGGTCCCTGAGAGCAGTGTCCCCCACGTGTGGCTGGTCATCTTCAGACCTGAAACGGCAGGAGGTGATCTGGGCATCCATCCTAGAGGCTAGGCAGGCAAGTGAGTGGGACTTTGCAGGGTGAGGAAGGCTTGGGTTCCTGATGAGAATCTGGATTCCAGAATGTCCCTTAAGAGTGGTTGGTGTTTGTGATGGGCTTTGGATGGGATGTAGGGTTGGGCATTTCCAGACATCTGCTGTGAGTGGCAGAACTGATGTGTCTCGGAAGCACGGTGCTCTGTTTGATCAGCCCTTGTGTGCTCGGGCATGCCATGTGGAGAGTGTGTGGCACTGGTCGTCTGGGAAGCTGTTTCCAGGAAAGCCCTCCCTTATAGCTGGCTGCTGGATACCTGACTCAGACTGATGGGCTATTTATAGTTCAGAATAGCTGCCGAATAGCAGCAATTCCATGGTAAGGAACACTCCCCATGGCTGTGCTCTCAGGAGTTCGCCAAGATTGGGTGAGGATGTTCACCATGACCTTGATTGTCACGGCAAAAACCGAAAACAGCCTCACCTCGTTTATCAGAGGATTGACCAGTAAAGTCAGTGTATGTTCATAAACCGTAGTCCTGGGCACCATCAGGAGTTAGGGAGCTACAGTTGTATTGACCTGCTATGCTGTTCAGGACATACTGTGAAGTTGAAAAAGGAAGTTGCAGAACGGGTGTGTTTTTGTAAGACTCCCTATCTGGTTAAATAAAGGGTGTATGTAGTAATAGTAAAGATACACAAAGTTTCCCCTCTAGGATGCTTTATTATAACAAAACTCATGGTGAGATTGATTGTTGAAAAGCTGAGCAACTTATTTTCTGTATTGATGGAAAATTGCTCATGGCAGGTGATTATTATCTAAAAGAAATAAAGTTACTCGGTCTTACTGGTTTGGGGAAAGCCACGTATACTAGTTTCCTATCGGTGCGTAACAAATAACTCCAGAATTGAGCAGCTGGAAACAGCAGTCAGCGTTTCTGTTGACTGGTTCTGGCTCAGGTCTCATAAGGTTGTAGTCAAGATGTTGGCCCAAGGTTACATCCATCTGAAGGCTTGATGGGGGATGGAGGATCTGCACTCAAGATGGCTCACTAGCAATTAGTGCTGACATTTGGGAGGCTTTAGTTCCTTACCTTGTGGACCTCTCTACAGGTTGAATGTCCTCATGCCAAGGTAGCTGATTTTTCCCAGAGTGACTGATCCAGGAGAGAGCAAGGCAGAGTGCTTCAACATCTTTTAATACCTTGAGGTAGCATCAGAAGTTACTCTTTCATTTCTGTAATAGCCTGTTGGTTGTACAGGTCAATTCTGATCAAAGTGGGAAGGGACTACACAAGAACATGAATGCAGTGCCAGGAGGTGAGGATAGCTGGGAACCATCTTAGAATTTGGTTATCGTAGTCTGCCTACTGGCTCCCAGTGATTCATCATGTTCCTTCCACATGCAAAATACCCTGTTCTCTTTCTCTTAAGGCCATATGCCATTACCATATCAGCTAGAAGTGAAGAACCTCATAATCTAAATTAGATACAGATATATCTGTATTTTCTTTAATACAGCTTAAATACAGTTCCTTTTGATCTGAAGATATGTGAATTAAGTAGACAAGTTATTTATCCCTTACACACCCAACATACAATGGTGAGATAGGCATAGGATAACTTCCTTTTCAAAAAGGAAGGAAAGTGGAAGGCACACAGGAAACATTGGTCCAAAGCAGTTCTGAAATTGAGCAGGACACGTGTTGGCAATTGCTTGGTTAGGACTCAAGGCCTGGGGATTGTTCCTCAAGGCTATTGGCTTTGCCCTTAGTCATCCTTTTTACATGAAAGGTAGTCTGTGTTTGTAATTGCCTAGTGTTTTCAGCCTGCTTACTGCCTATAGAAATGTAGGTTTTTAAAGATCTCTTCTCTGGGACTTCCCTGGCGGTTCAGCGGTTAAGACTCTGCACTTCCAACGCAGGAGTGCGCAGGTTTGATCCCTGGTTGGGGAACTAAGATCACACATATACAAGCCACGGCCTAAAACATAAAAAATATTAAAGATCTCTTTTCCTTTTTTATTTTTATTATTATTATTTTTTTGGCCATGCTGCGTGTCATGTGGAATCTTAGTTCCCAGACCAGGGCTCAAACCTGCGCCCTCCTGCATTGGAAGTGCAAGTCTTAACCACTGGACCACCAGGGAAGTCCCAGAGATCTCTTTTCCTTTTGTAATATCTCTGTCACTTTCAATCCAAGCTGGTAGTGTTTCTGACAATTCAGTTATCTTAAAAACTTTGTGGGTCTCCTGTGAAGCTTACTGGGGGTGGGGGGTTCACTCCATTAGACAAAAGCTATACCCACAAATTTTTTCAAGGTAAGTCCTTTCCTACAATTGCTTCTAAGACCACAGAGATAGTACTTTTAAGCTTTTTGGAAACCTTACCTTCAGCCAAAATATTCTCTGTGTTAGCACCTTAGTTCTTTCTGAGGTCTTAACAAAGGATTTTACAGCTATATTCTCTGCTTTACCTCTTGAAGCTTTTCTTACAGTGCCTTGGATTTGAACTTTGCCGAAGATCCATCTCCTAATTTCAGCATCAGTTATTTTCTGGAGAGGCTGGGAATTTTCAAATCCAACGATTCCTGGCCTTTTTTTGTTTAAAAGTTCTTCATTAAGCTTATTTCTCTCCTCTTGTATTTTATTGTAAGCAGTAAGAAGCCAGGTAGTTCCTATAACACAGCCTGAAAATCTCTATAGCTAGATCATCCAGATCATAATAGATACATCTTTTACTTTCCCCATTAATGCAGGCAACGGTGTTATTAAATTTTCTTTCACTACATAACAAAGATTCTTTTTCCTACAATTTTCAGTAGTGTTTTCGTCCCACTTCTTGAAATCTATACCAGCAGCCCCCTCGAGGACCATTAAACCTCTGCTAACAGTCTCTTCCAATGTTTTTTAGGCTTTCACTAACTCTCCTCAAGGCTCTTTTAGCTTTTACCCATATTTTTATTTTTTTATTTTAAAAAAATATTTATTTATTTATTTTGGCTCTGCCGGATCTTAGTTGTGGCACGTGGGATCTTTTTAGTTGCGGCATGCGGGATCTTAGTTGTGACATGCGGACTCTTAGTTGCAGCCTGCATGTGGGATCTAGTTCACCAACCAGGGATTGAATCCGGGCCCCCTGCACTGGGAGCACGGAGTCTTACCCATTGGACCAGGGAAGTCCCTACCCATATTTTTAGATTTTTGTTATGGTAGTACTCTACTTGTGGCACCAAAGTCTGCATTAGTTATTTATCATTATATAACAAATTCCACCCAAACTTGGCTTAAAATAGCAGTAAACATTTACTATCTCACATGGTTTCTGTGGATCAGAAATTGAGGCTTAACTGGTTGGTCTTGGTTTGGGGGTCTCTCTTGAGGTTGTACTCAAGATGTCGGCCAGGGCTGTAGTTATCTGAAGGTTTGCTGGGTTCTCGAGGATTCTCTTCCAAGGCAGTTCCTATTCATGGATGGTGAGTTGGCATTGGCTGTTGGAAGAAGGCCTCTGTTCCTCACCACACTGGCTTCTTCATACAACTGAGTCTTCTCATAACATAGTAGATGGCCTCCCCAAGAGTGAGCTATCCAAGAGAGCAAGGCAGAAGCTGCATGGTCTTTCCTGACCCAGCTTCTGAAGTCACACTCCATCATCTTTGCAGTGTCCTAATGGGTGCATAGTGAGCCCTGTACAGCGTGGGGGACCCTGTAGGGATGTGAATACTGGGAGGCAAGAATCCCTGGGGTCCATGTGGAGCTTGGCTGCATGTATGTCATTTCTGTCCCTGGCACGGACCAGTCACAGTAGTTGACACTCCACATCTCTTGGCCTCTGTCGTGTTAGGTTCTGCTGGAAGTTCGCTCTTGTTTTGCAGATTCTGACAATGTTGCTGTGAGGTGGGGATGTCACCCCGCTTACTAATGATGAGAAAAAGGGTCTAGCTGGGGCTGAGTGTGGCAAGGATGTGGCACTGTGTCTCAGTAGGCCTCTGATAGGGCCTGGAAGTTGGGACTGAGGTGTAGGGATACAGCAGTAATGATGCATTTGAGCAGCAGGTTATACTCAGGGGTCCGGGCTGATTACATCTCCCTGCTCTGTGCCAGCGTGTCCGGAGTGGTGAATGGAAGGGGTACTCAGGCAAGCCCATCACGGATGTCATCAACATCGGCATCGGCGGCTCTGACCTGGTAAGGAGGGGGCTGCCTTGGGATGGGGGAGGAGGGGTTCCATCCAGGGCCTTGGTTTCTCCAGAGATGGGACCTGGCTGTTCTCACCTCTCGTGGGATTTCTGATGCTGCGTCTCCCCACAGGGACCCCTCATGGTGACTGAAGCCCTCAAGCCATACTCTTCAGAAGGTCCCCGGGTCTGGTTTGTCTCCAACATCGATGGGACCCACATTGCCAAAACACTGGCCGCCCTGAAGCCTGAGTCCTCCCTGTTCATCATCGCCTCCAAGGTACGGCCCTCAGACCCGGCCTGACTCCCAACCCTGTGTGTGTTGGGGTGTGAGGGGGGGTGGATGCTTTGCCACTGCCCTGGACTCTGGACCCTCCCAGCTGCTCTGAATGAGCCATGCTTTGTGGATCAGGTGGGCACAGCTGCCCTCAGACTGTTCCTTATCTGGTGGCAAAAACAGTTTACCTGATGAAAGCCTGAACTGGTCCGTATGAGCCTTCATCTTAGGCCCACCCACTCACTTCACTGAATGTGCGCTCAGCCTGGGACCGTTCCCATCTTTCTCAGAGATCTGTCTCTAATGTCTGCTCCTTTCTGATCCCAGAGCCATGCCCAGATAATGTAAGCATTTTGTTTTTTTGTCATCATCTATGCCCTGTTTACTCGTATCCATGCACATTAAATATTAAGAATTTCATCTGAGTTCTGAGATACAGCCTAGTCTGGGCTGAAGGGAGCCCCAGGTGTGTCCACAGCTGCTCTCCTGGAGGATGCTCTGGCCTTTGACCTGTGGTGGGGTGGCGGGGGCGGAGGGTGGGCTCTGGGCAGGTGGAGGTGTAGCTCTTACTAGCGTTTCCCCTTTCTCTGTCTGTGAAGTCCTGGAATTACAGGATGACGTTGCTACTTCCAGGCCCCTGCCCCAGACACAGTCACTGATCGTGGCTTTGTGGACATGTGGGTGGGGGTGATGGGGAGTGACTCACACCTGCATGCACTGCTCCGTGTGGTAACTGGGCACCCACACGGCCTCCGCTGCTGAGCTCTGGCTCTGGGCCGTACCGACCTTGGCTGGGGACCGACTCCTTTACTCTCTGCTTGCAGACCTTCACCACCCAGGAGACCATCACCAACGCAGAGACAGCAAAGGAGTGGTTTCTCCTGTCGGCCAAGGATGTGAGTGCTGGGTGGGCAGTGGGCAGTGTGCAGGCTGGGAAGGACAGGGTGGGCCTGCCCGTCAGCCTGCGTGGCCACGCTTAGCCCTGTAGCCCTATGGCAGCAGGAGGCATCCTCTCTGGTTAAGATATTTGGCTTTGGGACTTCCCTGATGGTCCAGTGGGTAAGGCTCTGTGCTCCCAATGCGTGGGGCCTCCGGTTCGATCCCTGGTCAGGGAACTAGATCCCGCATGCATGCCGCAACGAAGATCCTGCATGTTGCAACTAAGACCCCGTGCAGCCAAAATAAATAAATATTTAGAAAAAAAAAAAAAAAAAAGATATTTGGCTTTGCAAGCCCAGACAAGCCAAATGTGGCAGACCCTGCTCTAACTGCTGAGGGCCGTTTCCTTAAGGCCACTGGCCCTATGGAATCCTCTCTACCCCTGGCCCCTCCAGCTTTACAGGGGAGACACCCTGGGCCTTGTGTGCCTGTGAGGTAGGCTGGGCTGCCTGGCCTGTGACCCCTCTGTCCTCTCCATCTTGACATGGGGCTCCTCCGACAGCCTCCGAACCGAGGACTGGGAGCAGTGGGTCCCCCCCGGGGCCTTGGTTTCTCCAGAGATGGCAGGGTTACTGCCCCTGGGGGGCCCCTGGATGGGTGTGGTATAACTTGGCTCATCTCTTGCAGCCTTCCGCAGTCTCGAAGCACTTTGTTGCCCTGTCTACCAACACTGTAAGTGCCCATGAGGGTTCCCATACTACCTCCCTGGGAGGGCCCAGGCCAGGTCAGGGTCATGGCCTTTCCGAATACATCAGCTGAGGTGTGTTTCACAGGTTCAGGGGTCTTGGCTCAGCTGGTGGGGTAGAAGGGTTGGTTGCCTGTGAGGGATGTGAGTTGCAAACCATCCTTACCTTTTCTGCAAGGCAGACAAACCTCTGCTGCTCCAGCAAGGGGTTTGCAGTCAGTGGGATCACATTAACCCCACCCATCTCCCGGGCCTGGCTGATGGCCACAACATTCCACACATGTGACCTCCCCTGGCCTCTGCCACTGGCCTCTCCCCAGATGGGATATGCTGGGTACGGGTGGGGGATGCATCCCATTTCTCACATAAGGACGTTAAGCCCCAGTGAAGGGGTGTGACTTGTCACCCAGTGATTGCATGAGTCAGTGATGCCGGGATTAGAACACGGGACTAGAACATGGTTACCCACCTGCCAGTTCCTCCTGGCCCCGGGTTGTGCAAGGTAGGGTCAGGGGCGTGTCAGCGGGCAGGGCGGGGCTGTGCTGCAGGGGTCACCAGGAAGGCAGACCTGGCTGAGCACTTGCTGTGTGGTGGGCTTTGTGCTGGGCAGTCTGAGCCGGAACCACACCCGGGTCCTCTTGACTCCACTCCTTCCGTGTCACCCCCACCCCCACCCATGCCTGCAGTGCTGACTTGCCTGTGGGGGGAGACAGAAGGACATCTTAAGGCTGGCCAACCACAGTGCCACTGTCCACCTTCTGGGGGTAGAGCTCAGACTGGTCAGTGGGGCGTCTCCTGTAGGGTCTAGGCAAGGGTTGCTGACCCTGTCTGCCCAGGGGATAGAATAGGATCGCTCATTCCCTGAAGGCTTCCTGGGGTGCGGTCACCATCCCAGTATTGGAAGGGCTGGGCAGGTGTCCGGGCTGTATGTTTCCTGGCCTGGGAGGTTGCCCCTGCCCGTGCTCAGTTGTTTCCCAGAGGTCCCAGGGGGTCTGGTCCAGGAGGTGGTCTTGCAGAACAGTGTGTGGGCCAGGTCCTCAGGGTGGGTGTGCAGCCCCTCTCAGCAGGAGGGGTTTGTAAGCACTGGGCCACGGGTGTGCTGGACGTGAGCTGGCCTGGCATCTGGCTCTGGGGGTGGGTGGCTCCTGGTCCCGCCTGGACTCGCAGGTGGCTCCAGCGCAGCCCCAGTGGTGGCACGACTCTTCATGCCCTGGAGCTCCTGTTTCTGTGCCGCTAACCCAGGCTTCCTTCCTTCTCTTTCCCTTTGCCCTTTTTAGGCCAAAGTGAAGGAGTTTGGAATTGACCCTCAAAACATGTTCGAGTTCTGGGACGTAAGTAAAGGCGCCTCCCCGTGGTGGGTGAATCGTGTGTCCTTTGCCAAGTCAAGCCGCAGATGAGGGGCCCATAAGGTCAGGTCAATATTTATTGAGCACCTGCTGCATGCCTGCAGCAGGCAGGAGGCCCTCAGAGAGGCTTGTGGGGCAGGAACAGCTTTGCTCAGTCAGGATGAGGGCTCCACCCCCACCGAGGGCGGGCTTGCAAGGCCAGGGTGGCATTCCCCTGGGTGGGGTAACCGGAGCCACCCCTGTCCCCCTCGCTAAGCTGAGGTTGTGAGTTATTCTCAGTGATGACCTTTCTCTGAACTACAGCCGCAACCTGTAAAGACCAAAGGGCAGGGTGAGGCGGGAGGTGTGACTGGGCAGGCCTGGAAAGGAGCCGCAGGGGCAGCTGGAGGGTGGCAGAGAGGAGGTGCCTGGGTGGGGCCGCTGGGCAGCTCGCGAAGCCAGCGTTGCCTAGTGGCAGAGCTGCGGGCCACTCTAGTGACAGGCGGTCACGCAGACTCATCTCTGCTAGAGCCACAGCTGGTGCCAAGCAGTGAGCAGGAGCTCTCCTTGCAGCTTGCCTGAGTGCAGCCGTGGTGTGAGAAGGGCTCGGGTCGCAGAATGCAGGGAAGGCTTGCGGGGCAGAGATGCGGTGCGGGGAGTGGCGTGGGTGCCTTGAATGCAGTGGGTGTGGCTCTAACACATGACTTCGGCAGGTGTACCTAAGAGGGCATCGTCCGGTTGGGGATTTTCCCAGTGGGGCTGTTTCCAGGCCTTTATACTGGAAGCTCTCTCCTTGGGGGCAGCATCTGAAGATGTAACTTCCTTTGAAAGCTCTAAAGGCCTGGAGTCTGGGAGAGAATTACGCCCTCACACCCTAAGGCATCTTTTGTGTGTAATGAGTTAACCTCTTTCTAGAATGGGACTAGTTATGTACCATCCTTGGAAGAATTGAGAAGAGTCACTCAAATCCTTTTCTGCGTCCTGTGGCTCAGATGAGGATCCCTGGTCGAGAGAGACTGTGCAGCTTCTAACAAATGTTGCATGCCTGTTAAACGAGGGGAGGCACCACCCTCCTCCTTTCCGGGATCTGGAGCCTGAGCAGGTGGTGGTCAGGGACACGTGGGGGCTCCTGCTAGCCAAGGAGCCCAGCGCAGCGGGGCTGTGTCGCAGCCTGGCTCGTCATTGCCTGTAACCACCCGGCCTGCAGAGATGAGTTGGGGTGTGGCTTAGAGACAGACCTGGGTCTCCCAGGTAAGGCCTAGGAATGACAGTTGGGCACAAGAACATGGGGCTGGGGCTGGGGCTGGCTAGTGAGGCCCGAGCGGCCAGGGTGGGCACAGTGGAGGCCTCTGCGGCCAGTCCAGACATACCTGGAAGGACCTGCCTGGGTCGCTAAGGATGTATATTGGTGAATTGAGAAGGTGACATCTGAGGAGCCAGGGACAGGAACGGGTGAAATTTCTGGACCCAGGGCCTCTCAGGTGAGAGAGAGGAGCCACAATAGATACAGGGATGTTGCTCTGGCTCTGAGGTAAGATCTGAAGAGTCCAGTCTGGCGTAGGTATGTGTAAGCGGTGAGGCCTGGTCAGCTGTGGCCAGCCACGGGGCAGCCTTGTGTGTCGGGATCAGGCAGTCAGCACGCATTACTGGAGAGCTAATTTTGGCCGGTGATGTCTGAAGAGGAGCCAGGACAGGTACAGGTGGTATCTGAAGAGGAGGCACCAGGACAGGTAAAGGTACAGGTGAGGTCTGTGAATTCTGGAAGAATTCAAATATTTATTCTATCAAGTGGAGTCTGAGGAGCCAAAATTAGGTACATGTTCTTTTTTTTTTTTTTTTTTTTAATTTATTTTTGGCTGCGTTGGGTCTTCGGTGCTGCACACAGGCTTTCTCTAGTTGTGGCAAGCGGGGGCTACTCTTCGTTGCAGTGCGCGGGCTTCTCATTGTGGTGGCTTCTCTTGTGGAGCACGGGCTCTAGGCGCGTGGACTTCGGTAGTTGTGGCACGCGGGCTCAGTAGTTGCATCTCGCGGGCTTTAGAGCGCAGGCTCAGTAGTTGTGCCGCACGGGCTTAGTTGCTCCGCAGCACGTGGGATCTTCCCAGACCAGGGCTCGAACCCGTGTCCCCTGCATTGGCAGGCAGATTCTTAACCACTGCGCCACCAGGGAAGCCCAGGTACATGTTCTTAAACCTGGATCTGTGGGTTCAGGATAGGTGTATACATTGGGATCTCTGACTGGCTCTGAACAGTGAGCATCAGGTAGTGAGTGGGTGGCTGATCACTCAAGTGAGGCGTTTAGAACTCAGGATTAGGCAAGCGTAGGTAAGTCCCCTGTGTAGATCTCAGCATCCTGACCAGGTGTGACGGCCAGAGCTCAGGGTGTTGTAGAGGCCCCTGAGGTTCCATAACCAGCCCAAGACGTGGTCAGTGGCATTGGGGTCTGGCTGGGTTGGGGTATGAGGTGCCCAGATGAGGAAGAGTTAGGAATGTACCTGGTTATAAAAGGTAAGGACTGGGGAGTTGGGACAGGTGAAGAACAGACAGGTGAACCAACCTAGGAGCCACATCGCTAAGGTGCATTGTGAGAGGCTTATGGTAGACAAAGGTCTAAAGACAAAGGTCTCTAGAAGTGTCAGAGGCCCAAGTCACTCAGACACTGTTTGGCACCAGTGGACTCTCGCCAGGCTTCCCTCAGGCTGAGATGAGCAGCCAGGGATCTGTCAGGTCTCTGGGAAGAGCCTGTTCAGGTTAGGTTTGTATAGTGGGGTCTGCCGGCATGGTCTGTAAAGCCACATCTGCTTGAGGTCTCAGAAGCTGGAATCAGACAAGGTGTGTATAACTAGGTGTCTTAGGGGAGGCCTGAGGAGCCAAGATCAGGCACATCTGGACAGAAGCGTGTTGGTCAGGTAAGGACACTAAAACCAAAGGTAGGCAGAGACAGAGCTGAGTCTGACAGGTGGGACTAGAAATCCAGGATCGGGTCCAGGTCAGAACCGTGTCCTCAGGTGTTGTCCAAGCAGTTCTGGTGACGCTCAGGGTGATGGTCCTGGAGATGGTCCTGCGTCCCCTGGGAAAGGACTGAAAAGCTGGAGTCGGGCAAAGAGATGGAGCGCTGCTTCCATCCATCTGGAAGGTTCATGAATTCTGGGTCTGTCTCAGGTACACAGAGCAGGCCTGTCAGGTAAGGTTTGAGGAGTTGAGGTGAGATACAGGCTTGTACTTTTGGTTCTTGAACAGGTAAGGTCTGAGCTGCTGAGGCCAGTCCCTGGTTTGTGTTCCAGATTTGAGGAGCTGAGGTCCAGCACTGGGAGATAGAACTGAGTTTTTCAGGTAAAATCTGTAAAGCCAAAGGTAAGCCAGAAGTAGGTTGAAAAGCCATGTTTAGGTTCATTAAACTCTGTCCCACAGTTGAGGTCAGGCACAGGTAGGTAGAACAGATCTGTCAGGTGAGCCCTGAGGAGCCAGGGTTGGGTTCATCTAGAAAGACCTGGATCTCTTAGATGATCTCTGAGAATATGAAGTGAAGACAGGTGGATAGAGGTAGGTGTCTCAGGTGAGATCTTGGGAGCCGGGACTGGGCACAGGTGAGTAGACCTGCATCTCTCAGGTAAGGTCAGGATAGGTAGGTAGAACTGCATCTCTGCCTGTCTTGTAGAGATGTCTTATGAAGTTGAAGAGTTGTGGCCAGGCACAGGTATGTGCAATTGAGTTTCTCATGTAAGGTCTGTGGAGTCTGCATCTGGTACAGGTTTCATCCTTGGGTCTGTCAGAGTGAGTTAAGCACAGGTGGGTAGAGCACGGTCTGTCAGGTAAAGTCTGTGGAGCAAGTTCAGGAAACTGGGTCTGTCCAGTGAAATCTCAGAAGTCACAGCCAAGTCCAGGTAAGAAGAACCAAATGTCTTAGATGACGTTTGGCGAGCTGAGATGAGGTACATGTAAACAGAGCTAGCCTGCCGGGGCAGTCTCAGGAGCCAGGAACAAGCACAGGTAGGCAGAGGTGGCTCACCATGTGCAGTTTGAGGATCCAAGGTCGTGCACAGGTAGGCAGAGCTGGCCGTCCAGCTGCAATCTCAGAAGCCAGGCTCAGTCACAAGTAGGTAGAACTGACTTGCCACATGTGGTCTTAGGTAAGCAGAGCTGGTCCACTAGGTACAGTGTAAGGTGTCAGGTTGGTAGAACTGGTCTTCTGGGTATCGTCTGAGGAGCCAGGGTCAAGCACAGGTAAGCAGAGCTGGTCTGCTAGATATGGTCTGAGGAGTCAGGGTCATGTACAGGTGGGTAGAGCTGGTCCGCTAGGTATGGTCTGAGGACCCAGGGTCAAGTACAGGTAGGTAGAGCTGTTTGGCTAGGTATGGTCTGAGGACCCAGGGTCAAGTACAGGTAGGTAGAGCTGTTTGGCTAGGTATGGTCTGAGGACCCAGAGTCAAGTACACGTAGGTAGAGCTGGCCCACTAGGTGCAGTCTCAGGACCCAGGGTCATGTACAGGTAGGCAGAGCTGGTCTGCTAGGTATGGTCTGAGGAGCCAGGGTCATGTACAGGTGGGTAGAGCTGGTCCGCTAGGTATGGTCTGAGGATCCAGTGTCAAGCACAGGTAGGCAGAGCTGGTCTGTCAGGTATGGTCTGAGGGTCCAGAGTTGTGTACAGGTAGGCAGAGCTGGTCCACTAGGTATAGTCTGAGGATCCAGGGTCATGTACAGGTAGGCAGAACTGGTCTTTCAGGTATGGTCTGAGGGTCCAGAGTTGTGTACAGGTAGGAAGAGCTGGTCTACTAGCTATGGTCTGAGGATCCAGGGTCAAGCACAGGTAGGCAGAGTGGGTCCACTAAGTATGTTTTAAGGATCCAGGGTCATGTACAGGTAGTCAGAGCTGTTTGGCTAGGTATGGTCTGAGGATCCAGGGTCAAGCACAGGTAGGCAGAGCTGGTCCACTAGGTATGATCCGAGGATCCAGGGTCATGTACAGGTAGGCAGAGCTGGTCCACTGGGTA
>NW_021703766.1:41839494-41923090 GCF_005190385.1 Monodon monoceros
GTCATGTACAGGTAGGCAGAGCTGGTCCACTGGGTATGGACTGAGGACCCAGGGTCAAGCACAGGTAGGCAGAGCTATTCTGCTAGTTAGGTTCTAAGGATCCAGGGTCATGTACAGGTAAGCAGAGCTGGCTGGGTAGGTATGGTCCGAGGACACAGGGTCACATAAAGGTAGATAGAGCTGGTCTGTTAGGTACAGCATAAGAAGCCAGGGTCATGTACAGGTAGGCAGAGCTGGTCCGCTAGGTATGGTCTGAGGACCCAGAGTCAAGCACAGGGAGGCAGAGCTCGTCCACTAGTTATGGTCAGAGGAGACAGAGTCATGCACAGGTAAGCAGAGCTGGTCCACCAGGTACAGTCTCAGGACCCAGGGTCAAGTACAGGTAGGCAGAGCTGGTCCATAAGGTATGGTCTGGGATCTGGAGTCAAATACAGGTAGGCAGAGCTGTCTGACTAGGTATGGTCCAAGGATCCAGGTTCAAGCACAGGTAGGCAGAGCTGGTCCACTAGGTGTAGTCCGAGGACCCAGGGTCAAGCACAGGTAGGCAGAGCTGGTCCGCTAGGTATGGTCCAAGGATCCAGGGTCATGTACAGGTAGGCAGAGCTGTCTGATGAGGTATGGTCTGAGGATCCAGGGTCAAGTACAGGTAGGCAGAGCTGTTTGGCTAGGTATGGTCCAAGGATCCAGGCTCAAGCACTGGTAGGCAGAGTTGGTCCACTAGGTATGGTCCGAGGATCCAGGGTCAAGTACAGGTAGGCAGAGTGGGTCCACTAAGTATGGTCTGAGGATCCAGGGTCATGTACAGGTAGGCAGAGCTGGTCTGGCAGGTGTGGACTGAGGGCCCAGGGTCATGTACAGGTAGGCAGAGTTGGTCCACTAAGTATGGTCTGAAGAGCCAGGGTCGTGTACAGGTAGGCAGAGCTGGTCTGCCAGATATGGACTGAGGGTCCAGGGTCATGTACGCGTAGGCAGAGCTGTCCACTAGGTATGGTCGGAGGAACCAGGGTCATGTACAAGTAGGCAGAGCTGGCCCAGCAAATGTGGTCTGAGCAGCCTGGGTCAGAGGCAGGTAGGCAAAGCCTGTCTGCCAGGTATAGTCTTGAGGAGACCTAAGGAGTTACGGTTGAACACAGGTAGGTAGACTTGGCTCTTTCAGGTGTTGGATTCAGGCAAAGGTATGTATCCTTGGTCTTTTGGTGATGCCTGAAAGACCAGGGTTAAGCCTGGGTTGGTAGAGCGGCCTCAATTCAGGCCCAGGGCACTGGGGTCTTCTGCAGGTAGGCGGGACTCTGCGGGGCTCATAGCAGATATGCAGCCTCTAAGTTAGACATGAGTAGGTGGATGTGGCTCCTCTCAAGCAAGGACTTTGGGGCCAGCTGTATGTATGCTTGGGTCTTGCAGGTGAAATCCTTGGAGCATGATTCCGGCTCAGGTACATTGACCCAGGTCCTAGAAGTTAGATCTGGGGTTAATCCCAAGTAGGTAACCACATCTCTCGGTGGGGTCTGCTGAGCACAGATACGCAGAGATGTTTGCATCTGATGCGGTCTGAGGCTCCTTACTGAGGTGTTGGTGCCCAGGCTAAGCAGGGCTTGATAGTGTTGGATCTGTTTGTGAGATGTGGAAAGCCGAGTCAGACACAGACGGTAGACCTGGCTCTCTCATGTTAGGCCTGGGAGCCGAGATCAGGCCCATGGAGAGAGAGCTGGATCCCTTGGGAAGGTGTGAGGAGTCTGAGTGTTGGGCTCAGGGAGGTGGGCCTGGGTCTGTCAGTTGAGATGTGAGGGGTCAAGGTTAGGCACAGACAGGTGTGTGAAGCCCGGGTCATTAGCTGAGCTGTCTGGAGCCTGCGTCTGACAGGTGTATAACCCTGTGGTCTGAGGTACTGGAGTTGAACACAAGTAGGTAGAGTTAACCTCCCAGGTGAAGCCATTGCATCCATACCCAGGGCTGCTATGTGGACCTGGCTTTGTTAGTGAGTCCGTGGATCAGGGTCACATGGGCAGAGGTATAAACACGATGTTAGGTGGGTTTTTGTCCCCCGGTTTAGGTACAAATTGGCATCCCCGGGCTTGTTAGATGAAATGAATGGGGCAGGATCTAGCCTAGAAATACGTAATTGGTATGATTGGTAAGGCCTGAGAAGGTGGGTCAGACACAGGTGGGACCCTCAGTGGTAGGATCAGGCACGGTCAGGTGGGTAGAGTGGACTCTCATCGAGGGAAAGGCAGAGTCATCGTAGGTATGTGTACCTGGGTCTACCTGGGGAGGTGTGCGGAGCCCTTGGGTTCAGGTAGGAGAGGTAGAACGAGCTGAGCCATGTCAGCCAGCTGTTCTTAGCACCCTGGTCAAGTGTGATGGGCAGAGCTCAGGGTGTTGTAGAGGCTTGAGGATCTGTAACCAGTCCAAGGTGTGGTGTGTCACATTGGGATCTAGCTGGCAGGGTCTGAATTAATCAAGTGGGGAAAGAGATTGTGTTATACCTGGTTGGAGAAGGTGAGGTCTGAGGCTCTGGGGCAGGTGAAGCACAGAATGTGGAACTGACGGCAGAGCTACATCTCTAAGGTGTGGTGTGAGAGACCCACTGCAGGTGAAGGTGAGGTCTAAGGACCTGTGTCCACAGCTTGAGGTCTCAGAGGCTCAAATCAGACACTAGCTTTGCTGGGCTCTCCCAAAACAAAAGTGAAGTCTGAGAACCCGACCTCAGTCAAAGTCAGCAGCCTGGAATCTGTTGGTCTGAGTGCTGGCTGTCTGCTCAGGCCAGTTTCTGGGTTTGAGTCTATTGGGTGAGATCTGAGAGCCAGTGTCAGGCATGGTGTGGTCTGTGGGACTGTGACAGTCAGGTAAGGTTCCCCCAAACCCAGACCCTTTCTAGGTAAAGAGCCCCGTCATTCATCTTATTATCCAAGCCAGAAACATCTGGACCACATTTAATTCTGTCATTCTTCCAATTCATCCTTTTTAATTGAACCTCCTGAATCAGTGGTCTGCATCCCTGCCGCCCCCATTCAGGGTAGCATCATTCTGTGGACGACCACTGGGGCTCCTAGGTGGTTTCCTGCTTCCATTCGCTCCTCACCCACAGACTTCTTGGTTCTCCAGCCTTGCCTCTCCGCTTCTACCCTCCAGTTCTCACTCCTTCCTTCATCTTCTAGATTGTGCTACACTTCTTCCTGCCCAGCCTGTCTCGTCAGGCTTTCAGGATAGAATTAAGCCTTAATGCCCCAAGGCATCCATTGGATGTAATGAATTAGCATCTCTCTTTTGCCTCTAGAAGGGTGCTAGCCTTGGACCAACCGTGGTAGTACTGAGAAATGGAGTCACTCAAAGCATCTTCCGTGGGGCTTAATTCTCTCACTGTTGAGAAAGCCTGCTCTTGCTGCAGGACCTTTGCATATGCTATTCTGGCTGCTGGAATCCTTCTCCTCCCTCTGTGCTTCCCTGGGTAACACTTACTCATTCTTCACATCCAGGCTCAAGCACCCTCAGAGTCCTTTTATTCTTGGTTTCCTTTCTCCCAAGCACTTTATCTCATTTTCACATTTATTGGCATGATTGTTTCATTTACATCTTTCTCCCCCGTGGATTGTTTGTATTGCCTATGCTAGGAACATGGTAGGTGTTCCATAAATAGTTGTTAGGAAGACGTGACTGGAGATCTGAGGATTCTGAAGGTAAAGTGGAGTCTGCAGTGCGGCGTGAGAAGGCACAGTGTGAATGGTAGACCTCAGTGTGTCTTGGGCTGAGGTTGAAGATCAGTCAAGCCTAGGTACGAGCCACTGGGCCTGTCAGTGTCCCAGGAGGCAGGGCTAGGCACAGCTAGGAGGTGCTGGGTCTGTCAGTACAGCTTGAGGAATCGGGAATGGGCACAGGTATGAGGCACTGGATCTCTCATTGTCAGAAGTGGCAAGGCCAGGCCCGGGTATGAGACACTGGGTTTATCAGTATCTGAGGAGCAGGGGCCAAGGCCAGGTAGGAGGTGCTGGGTCTTTCATTGTTCAAGGAAGTATGCGTGGGCACAGGTATGAGGTGCTGGGTCTCTTAGTGTTTAAAGAGGCTGGACACAGGTACGAGTCATCGGGTCTGTCGGTGTCCTTGGAGGCACAACCAGACACAGGTATGGGATTCTAACTTGTCAGTGTCCAAGGAGGTGGGCTAGGCGCTGGGTCTGTTGGTGCCTGGGGAGGCCGGACCTGGCACAGGTATGAGGCGCCGGGTCTGTCGGTGTCTGAGGAGGTGGGGTCAGCCACGGTAAGGTCTTCGGTTGAGTCTCGTGGCTCTGGTCAGTCCCTCGTGTAGTCTCTGCCCTGTTGGTTGGCCCAGCAGTTGCCGGCGCCTGGCCTGCTGTCTTGCTTCCCAGAGGTGGGTTGGCCCCAGGGCCGCAGAGCTTCACCTGTAGCAGAGTGTGGTTCTCAGGGGGCAAGTTCCGTGGCAGGAGGGAGGGGGGCGGGGTGTGCCAGCCCTTTCTCAGCGCCTTTTCCTGTCTCTCCTAGTGGGTGGGAGGCCGCTACTCGCTGTGGTCAGCCATCGGACTCTCCATTGCCCTGCACGTGGGTGAGTGTGCACGTTTGTGTTTCTGTCTCGGGAGACCGTGTTGCCGTCTGAAGTCGGGCTGGGGGCTCGTGTCCCTGAATACCTTCCCGTTCCCACAGGCCGCGGGCCTCTCTGCCCTTGGCTGGAACATTTCTTTCAGGTCAGGTGGGAAGGGCCGAGTTTCCTTGCGGGTTTGCAGGTTGGCCTTTCTCCCCGCCCCTCACAACTGCGGTCCTGCTCGCTCCTCCACGCCAGGTGGCCCTAGAGCTGCCTCTGCTCAGGGCTGACTCTGATTAGAGGGGCTTTCTACAGGCCCAAGTCCTCCCAGATCCTGTTTCTTCTGGCTCCCCCTCCAGCCTTTCCCCGGTTCCAGAAGAAGCTGTGTCCACGTCCAGGAGGCATAGGGCATGACCATTTCTGTTGACGCTGCTTTTGTGTTGCAGGATTTGACAGCTTCGAGCAGCTGCTCTCAGGGGCTCACTGGATGGTAAGTGCTGAGGCTTGTGCTCTCTGCCAGGCGCTGGCCAGAAGCTTGTGGCTGGTCCAGCTCCCTCCCCCTCGCCCTCACTCCTTCCCTCCTGGGAAGCTGCTCAGCCCCCACGCACCCTGTTCTCATTTCAGGACCAGCACTTCCGCACAACGCCCCTGGAGAAGAATGCCCCCGTCCTGCTGGCTCTGCTGGGCGTCTGGTACATCAACTGCTTTGGGTGTGAGACGCATGCCATGCTGCCCTACGACCAGTACCTGCACCGCTTTGCTGCCTACTTCCAGCAGGTACCAGCTGCCAGGCCACGCCTTGGGTTGGGGGGCCTGTGAGCCTGGGTGCCCAAGTTCCTGCTCCTCCAGCGGCCTTTTCCTCCATTACCCTTGGGCATGTCCAAGGCCCACCTGTGCTCCCCATCTCATGGAGAATCTTTGTAGCCAGGATCTGTGTCAGTTGAGTTTGGCTACCGTGGGAGGGGCATGAGTGGCCATCATGGTGCCCTGGCCAGTCAGGCTCTGGCTTGGCTCAGGGCATGTGCCTCAGCCAGGTCACTTCTTTCTTGGACATCACCTGACAGGGTGGGCCACAGCCTGGGACCCCCCATGGTTTGCACTGCCTTTGTCCCTCCAGAAAAGCAAGTTTACACCCAGTCTGTGGTGCCTCTTTGGGCTACTCACAGCCCTCTGCCCCTGGAATCTCCACAGCCCCCCTAGAGGAGCCCCTCTCCCAGTGGATCCTGTGACTGGAGGAGGGGCTGAGGCTCCCCAAGGCCCAGAGTCTAGTTGGGGTGATGGCCCTCAAAGGCTACACAGTCTGGATTCCAGCCTGCCTCTCCATTAAGAAATCAGTTGAAGATTTTGTGACCCGTTTCTGCTCTTAGGGAGGTCCTCCCTGGACCTCCGTATACACCTTCTGCTGGTCATGGGTCCTTCAGAGCGGTCGAAGCCAAAAAGCTTGTGAGCTGTGCCCTCCCAGGTGAGGGGACATAAAAGAATCATGCCTGCCCATATCTCACAGAGCCAGGGCAGGGCAGGCGTGCCTGGTGCATCCCAGGCTGGTTTTGGGCATGTGCATGAAGGAGCAAGACTTGCAGATCGATGACTGGGTTTCTGGCCCCATTCCAGGGTGACATGGAGTCCAATGGGAAGTACATCACCAAGTCCGGCACCCGTGTGGACCACCAGACGGGCCCCATTGTGTGGGGGGAGCCAGGGACCAATGGCCAGCATGCCTTCTACCAGCTCATCCACCAAGGTAGGGCCCATCTGGCCTGGGCAGGAGTGCAGCTGGGGACGGGGAGGGCACGCCAGCAAAGACTCCTCCGTGAGGTCAGCGTTCTCCTGTAGGCCACATGGGTGGTTCCCGTGGGTGGGGATAGGCGCCTGGGTGACCACAGTGCCCTTCGCAGGTACCAAGATGATACCCTGTGACTTCCTCATCCCTGTTCAGACGCAGCACCCGATAAGGAAGGGTTTGCATCACAAGGTAAAAGCCCTCGTCCCGACCCTCTTCATGCTGTCTTAGGCTCACATTACACCTAGACCTCTTAAGACTGATGCATTAGTCAGCAGTACTAGTTTTCTGTTCCTGCCACCACAAACTTAGTGGCTTAAAGACAACACCCATTTATTATCGTGGTTTCTGTGGGTCCCAAGCCCATCATGGTCTGCTGGGTCTCTGCTCAGGTTCTCACAGGCTGAAGTCAAGGTGTCGGCAGGACCGTGTTCCCTTCCAGAGACTCTGGGGGGAAATCCTTTTCATCATTCATTCAGATTGTTGGCAGAATCCATTTCTGTATGGTTGTAGGACCAAGACCTGGCTTCTTTGCTGGCAGCTGGGGGTCGTTCTCAGCTTCTAGAAACCCCCTTGACTCGGTCTCAGAACCAGCAAGGCTGGGTTGAGTCCATCTGAAGCTTCGATTCTCTCCTGCGTCTTCTTCTGTTGCATCTCTGTGGCTGACTCACTTGCCGTCCTCTTCTGTGATTTTTAAGGGCTATGTGATTACATTGGGCCCACCTGGATAATCTCCCTATCTTAAGGTCTGTAACCTTAGCTCTGTCTGCAAAATCCCTCTGTGCCATGCGATATAATACACACAGGCGTTAACAGCAGGGGGGCAAAGGTCAGGGAGCCAAGATCTTGCCTACCACAGCAGCAAAGGGGAAAACCACCCAACTCCTGACCTGACAGAGTCCTTGAAGGGGACCGATCCTGCCTTTTCTTGGGTGTGCAGAGTAGCATGGGTTACTGTGGGCACAAGCTTTGGACTCGGGAGTCCTGGGTTTGAATTCTAATTCTTCCCCTCTGTCCTTCTGGGATTCAGTGCTGCTGACTTGAGGAAACTGAGGCTCAACTAGAAAAGAGATGATGCCTCTCCCCCCTCAGGATCTTAAAAAATAGGTCTTGGTAAAGTTCTTAACAGGGCCCTCGGCAAGTAGTACATAGTCCTTGAAGGGTAGTTATCATCGTTGCCTACTTTCCAGTGTCAACAGATGTGCTCTGGTGTCCCCCCCTTGCTCCAAGTAAGCTCCAGAGTTGGGGCAAGCAGCCTGACCCCGACTGCTGAGACTAACCCTGACTGGGCAGTGCCAGGCAGTCTTGTCCATCTGCCTGAAGCTCAGACAGTGCTTCAAAATGGTACTCGATGTCTCTCTCGTCAGATCCTCCTGGCCAACTTCTTGGCCCAGACTGAGGCCCTGATGCGGGGGAAGTTGACAGAGGAGGCCCGGAAGGAGCTACAGGCTGCAGGGAAGAGTCCAGAGGACTCTGAGAAGCTGTTGCCCCACAAGGTCAGCACTTCTCCTGAAGTGGGCTTTGGGTGGCATCCTGGAATTGGAAGGATAAAGTTGTGTGGCCAGGGCAGGGGCTCGTGGAGTGCCTTGCCTGCCTTGCACAGTAGGAGGGGCTGTCCTCACAGAGCTGCCCATCCCAGCCTCTGGCGCAGCATGTGCTTCCCTTACGAGGAGTTAGGAATCACGACTAACTGGGGGACATTTCTGGGTGTTTTCTGAAGGTCTTTGAAGGAAATCGCCCAACCAACTCTATTGTGTTCACTAAACTCACGCCATTCATTCTTGGAGCCTTGATTGGTAAGTGAGTGGGGAAGTCCCAGCTTCGGGTAGGTCGGACTGGGCTGGTAGAGCCCTAACGTGCTCCCTCCACAGCCATGTACGAGCACAAGATCTTCGTTCAGGGCATCATCTGGGACATCAACAGCTTTGACCAGTGGGGGTGAGTTGCTGGCTAAAGGGGAGGGTGGGGAATGCCTGTGAGCTGGCTGGTGGATTTCACTGGCAATGTTGGAAGCTTCCTCATACCATTCTTTCTCCTCGCCCTGGCAGAGTGGAGCTGGGAAAGCAGCTGGCTAAGAAAATTGAACCTGAGCTTGATGGCAGCAGCCCAGTGACTTCTCACGATTCTTCCACCAATGGGCTGATCAACTTCATCAAGCAGGAGCGTGAGGCCAGAAGCCAATAAACTCGTGCCCGGCAGTAGTCCCCGCTGTGACTGGTCCTTGTCCCTCCTGCCCAGAGTCTGTACCGCATGGTCCTGCCCAGAGCACCCTCTGGTTTCGGGCTTGGACCACAAGCCCTTTGGCGGAAGCTGGTCTGGGATTGCCAGCCTCACCCTCTCCGTGTCCAGGCCCCCTCTGTCTTACAGTTGGCTGAAGTGTTTCAGTGCAGCTGATTTTTCTGACCTGTGTTCATTGTTCATATACCAGGTAGAAAATAAAGATGCCACAAAGGAGATTGTAGGCTGAGACTCTTCTCTGTCCTGAGATGGGGCTCTCTGCAGGAGTTAGGGTGCCCAGTAGGAGGAGTGTTTGCCGTGTGTGAGGCTTTGCTGTAACTGGTGAGCAGATCCAGAATGGAGGACGGTCCCTTGAGAAAAGAGTGGGTGGAGTGGGGCATAATCCAAGTCACGAGGGCAACTTGGCCTCTGTAGTCAAATCTTTTCTACATCTTCTTACACTCCTCACCCCTGTGGCTTTGGAAGGATTGTATACTTCTGTTCACTGGATAGTTTTTTTTGTTGTTTTTTTTGTGTGTGTGTGGTATGCGAGCCTCTCACTGTTGTGGCCTCTCCCGTTGCGGAGCACAGGCTCCGGACGCGCAGGCTCAGCGGCCATGGCTCACGGGCCCAGCCGCTCCGCGGCATGTGGGATCCTCCCGGACCGGGGCACAAACCCGTGTCCCCTGCATCGGCAGGCGGACTCTCTACCACTATGCCACCAGGGAAGCCCCACTGGATAGTTTTTTAAACCATATTGAGATTTTGTCTGTTTTGGGTGAATTCCTGGCCCAGATCAAGGGTGACCACTAACTCCTGGCCAAATGCTCGGGTAATTCTTTCCTTTTATAAGATAGACAGTTGAAAAAAAGGATTTTTGAAGAAACTGTCCTTTTATCTTCTATTTAAGGTACTTCTATTCAAGATACTAAATAATATTTCTGGCCAATTTAGCAGAAAAGGAATTTTATTTAAAGAGTTGATGGGCAGAATCGATGGGCAGACTAGAGGCTGAGCTTTCCAGACCTACACCCTAGACCATGACAGAATGATCTGGACTGGGAAACTGCTGCCCCTTTCACAAAGCCCTGCTGCCCTCAACCCTGTCTGTCATCAGGCAGCCTTCACCCCATCTTCTCCTGGGCTGCCTGCATTTGAGTTGTCCTCCAGCTTGGTCACATGCCTTCCTTAAAACAGGGAAAAGTCAGGACTTGTATTTTTGTTGTTGTTGTTGTTGTTGTTGCTTTTTTGCAATACGGGGGCCTCTCACTGTTGTGGCCTCTCCCGTTGCGGAGCGCAGGCTCAGCGGCCATGGCTCACGGGCCCAGCTGCTCCACGGCATGTGGGATCTTCCCGGACCGGGGCACGAACCCGTGTCCCCTGCATCGGCAGGCGGACTCTCAACCACTGCGCCACCAGGGAAGCCCAGGACTTGTATTTTTTATTCCTATAAAGAGAAGGCAAACTGCACCTATGAATGCTCAAAGAAAGGAATACCCTGACTGTAGAAAGTGACCATACAGGTGCAAACGTCCACTTAAAATAAATAATAGAAATTGTCAGCACTTCTCATCTTCCTATTGGTGAAGTGGATATTGTTTATTTTTTAATTCCAAAAGTGAATGCCCACTTCTCTCCCACTTTTGTAGAGGTGATAGAAAGATGTTCTTCAACAGTCAAGCTCTGTTGAAGCCCCTGCTGACTCACCTCCTTTCTTATTTTTTTTGGGTGGGGGGCGCCTCACGGCATATGGGATCTCAGTTCCCTGACCAGGAATCAAACCTGTACCCACTTCAGTGGAAGCATGGAGTCCTAACCACTGGACCGCCAGGGAATTCCCCCACCTCCTTTCTTAATAGAGCTGACGAAAAGTGAGCTATATTCCCATCAGAGGCACTTCTTCCATTACAAAAGAGCAAGCACACAAGTCTGTAGAGAGGAAAATTCTAGGTGGCAGACCCTCTCAGGCTAGCTTGTCTTCACGTGAATGATCTTTTAGCAGTGGGCCCACTGAGTTCCTCTTGGCCAGCTGCCAAGTCTCATGTCTTCCCTTAGGCGGGAGCACCTGACATATGTCAGTTGGCCATGTGTCCCTTGGTCCTGACTTGCTCTGCTCATCACTGCCACTGTCATCACTTACAGCTTCCACTTATCCTGTGGCTGCCAGTTGTTGCAAGTCTTGAGCAGTACATTAGAGTTCTGCAGAGGAACAGAACCGATAGGATATGTCTATGTATCTCTATACAGATATATGAGGAGATTTATTATGGGAGCTGGCACACATCATTATGGAGGCTGAGAAATCCCACAATATGCTGTCTGCAAGCTGGAGACTCAGGAAAGCCAGGGCTATAATTCAGTTTGAGTCTGAAGGCCTGAAAACTAAGAGGCCACTGGTGGGAGGCCCAGAGTCTAAAGGCTTGAGAGCCAGGAGCTCTGATGTCCAAGGGCAGGAGAAGATGGATGTCCCAGCTCAAGAAGAGAAAGAATTCACCCTTTCTCCACCTTTTTGTTCTCTTCAAGCTCTCATCAGATTGGATGATACCCACCCACATTGTTGAGGGCAGATCTTTACTCAGTTTACTGATTCAAATGCTATTCTCTTCTGAAGCACCCTCACAGATAATCCTAGAAAAAATGTTTTACCAGCTGTCTGGGCATCCCTTAGCCCGGTTAAGTTGACACGTAAAATTAACCATCACAAGCAGCCCTTCAGGTGAGACTGAAGCAGCTTTCAACATCCTCATTCAGTACTTCCTCAAATACAAACTGTATCACAATTTGATGATTTGTGTGAGTTTGTCAGGAGGTCCAAACCCAACGAAATCATGAATTAAGTCAGACACTTCAAGTCTCACACATGCAAGCACTCCTTACGTTGTTCCAAGGACTCCACGATAATGTCAGTGTCAAACTTGTTGTTAAATTGCTTCTGAAATTCCAGAATGGGGCAGCAGTTAACATCTTGAACATTCCTCTTAAGTAATAAGGCTTCATGCTGCAATCACACTTTGATCAAGAGGCTGTAATAGGTTATATTAGGATGTAAACAGATGACACGTTGGAGAGAGCTCAGTAACTGTTGGAGGAAATCTTGCTGTGTTAGCAAGAATAAGATTTGTTTTTTTTAATTTTTGGCTGCACCACGGGGCATACAGGATTTTATTAGTTCCCTAACCAGGGATCACACTGGTGCCCCCTACAGTGGAAGCGTGGCATCTTAACCACTGGACTGCCAGGGAAGTCCCCAAGAAGAATTTTGAAGTTTGTTTCTTCTTGCAATAATTTAGAAATGTATCCTGGGAAACATTTGCTAAAATAACAAGTATCTACCAAGTCATCCAGCCTCTTTGGCTAGACCTGAAGTGAACAGCAAGACTGGACTTCACAGCACCTTTAAAGCCATCAGATTGGCAGTGATAAACCAGAAGTAAACTGGTTTCACCTCCAGGTCCTCGCTGGGGCTGGAGCCAAACATCAGGAGGCACCTGTGTCCTCTTTTTTTTTTTTTTTTTAACTATTTATTTATTTATTTTGGCTGTGCCAGGTCTTAGTTGCTGCATGCGGGATCTTCATTGTGGCATGTGGGCTTCTTAGTTGCGGCATTCAGACTTCTTAGTTGTGGCATGCGAACTCTTTAGTTGCAGCATGCATGTGGGATCTTATTCCCCCACCAGGGATTGAACCCAGGCCTCCTGCACTGGAAGCACAGAGTCTTACCTACTGGAACACAGGGGAAGTCACTTTCTTTTTCTCTTTGTTTTTTACATACCATGGTATGAAGCCTGAAATAGTGCTTCTGCAACATGCTTTTTTAAGTCCGGTTTATTGAGGTATAATTTACATATAGTAAAATTCATCTTCCTTTGGTGTACAGTTCTGAGTTTTGACAAATGTATACAGTCATGTAACAAGCACAAGTGAGATATACAACATTTTCATCACTCCAACAAGTTCCTGGCACCTTTTGTGGTCAACCTCTGCCCCCTAAACCCCTAAACCCAAACCCTGGCAACCATCCATTTGATTACAAAAAGTTCACCTTTTCCAGAATGTGGCCTTTTGTGTCTGGCTTCTTTCACTTAGCACGATGTTTTTGAAATTCACCTATGTGTGCCACAGGCATTTAAAAAACTTTATTACTGAAAATTTCGAACATATAAAAGTCAAATAGCATAGAGACCACCCTGTGCCTGACACCAGATTTGAACAATTATCAACCCAGGGCCCATTTAATTTCATCTACAGTCCCGCCCATCATGTAGCAAATCCCAGATATATCATTTCATCTATAGGCATTTCGATGTGTCTTCTCTAAAAATTTAGGGCTTTCTTGGGGGGGAAGGGATAAACTGGGAGACTGGGATTGACATATACACACTGCTATATATAAAATAGATAACTAATAAGAACCTACTGTACAGCACAGGAAACCCTACTCAATAGTGGCCTATATGGGAAAAGCATCTTAAAAAAAAAAAAGAGTAGATATATGTATATGTATAACTGACTCACTTTGCTGTACACCTGAAACTAACAACACTGTAAGTCAACTATACTCCAATAAAAATTTAAAAAATAATTTAGAAAATAAATAAATAAAAATTTAGGACTTTGTGTTTTTGTTTTTGGGGGGAGGGGCTTGTTAACGACAGTACTATTATCCAACTTATTTTATTTTATTTATTTATTTTTCACGCACCGAATGGCACGCGGGATCTTAGTTCCCCCATCCGGGATCCAATCCGCGCCCCCTGCAGTGGACGCGCGTAGCCCTAACCGTTGGACCGCCAGAGATGTCCCATATCCCACTTATTTTAGATAAAACTTTTTGGCAAGACTAGTTCACGGTAGAGGGTGCCAACTTCCTTTAGCAGCGCGCACTACGAGCCAAAAAGCCTTGCCGCTCCGGGATCTTCACCGGGCTACAAACTGTATCCCCGGAAGCGGTCTGAAGGGGGCGGGGCCGTCTCTCAGGCGTAGGCAGTGCGCGTGCACAGAGAGGCGCACCCTCTCGGCTGCCGTAGTTCGCCTCTTCGCTTGGGCGCCTCGTCGTCATGGCGGCCGTTCGGAAGCCGGTGCTGCTCGGGCTTCGCGATACTGCAGTGCACTGCTGCCCCACGGGGCTGGGCGCCTGGACCGCGAGCAAGCTGGGCGGCATTCCGGTGAGGTGGGGCGACGGAGCCGGGGTCGGCGGGTGCTGGTGAGGGCTACGGGGTGAGGGAGTGGGCGAGGTCTCGGGTAAGAGTCAGGGTCTGAGTGCCTCCCTTGCCCTCAGGACGCCCTGCCCGCCGTGGCAGCGCCGAGGCCAGTGTGTGAACTTTGCAGGCAGCCGCTTGTCCTGGTCGTGCAGGTGTACTGCCCGCTGGAAGGCTCCCCCTTTCATCGGCTCCTGCACGTGTTCGCTTGCCCCCGCCCGGGGTGCGCTAGCGGCAGGGCGCGCAGGTAGGCGGGGGCGGGAGCGGGGGTGGGGGGCCAGCCCCCGGCGCACCCGGAGGGGACTGGTCAGTCGGCTGGCAGTCGGCTATGGACCCTTCACCGCAGTTTTTCTTTACTATGAAGTTGGAAGGTGTTCCGCTCCCAGTGCCTGCAAATGCGAGAGAAAGAGACGCAGGACGCTCAGGTAAAGCGCTTGTGAGCTGCTGTAATTTGAGGGTATTTTCCAGAATTTCGTTTAAGACAAACTTTAAGCCATGTTCTTTGAAGTACTTTGGAATGGTTTCTGCTTTTTTTTATGTTTAGTTTTTATTACTTTTTCTTATTAGTCATCCATTTTATACACATCAGTGTATACATGTCAATCCCAATCTCCCAATTCATCACGCCACAATTTGCTTTTGTTTTGAACCATAAAATGGTACTTCCTTAATGTCTTGTTAGTTGTTTTAATTATGCACTGAAGGTATGGAAGCATATAGCTTACTGACTTTTCTGTTTGGGAAAAACTCTGGGTGTGTACATACATATCATTATATATGTGTGTGTTTATAGTAAATATACTTACTGTGATAAGTATATGTGTATATAACAAACATATTTAATATGACAAAACTCGAATGTATTAAATTAAAAAAATCAGGCAAGTTGGTAGCTGCAGGACAAAATTCAGCTTCCCTTTGCCTGTGAATGCTGCTTTATATATACACTGAATTCTTAATGTGTGCCAAGCACAGTACTAGCAATACTGGGAATAAAAAGGTGGTGTCTGCCTGTATTTGTCAGGGTTCAAATGCAGATAATAGAAAAGCACTTTGACTTTTTAAAGCTGAGACAGACTTAAAATTAGGTTTTTACTAACTTATTTGGATAGCCTGGAGGAGATGACTCCAGGAGTGACCTCCGGAACCACACCTCAGAACTGGCCTGTCAAGGAGCTGCTAACCTCTCTTGCAGTCAGGAAACTGAGATGTGTTCCGGTGAATGGAAGCTGTCCTATTCAGAACTGTTGACTCCAGAGCCTTGCTGTCTCCATCTACAGATCAGCTACCTTTTTTTTCATGGCTCTTCTTTCCACTTCACTCTGTCTCAAGTTTGTGTCTCCCTCTAGACACAGACAGACCCCCTGATCACACCTAGGACCCCAGGTGCTTAGGAGTCTGGGAAATGTAGTTCTTTCTTACCATGTGCAATACATGAAGCACAACTGAAAGAGATGTTGAAGAAACCACTGTACTGCATTTGCCATGGGGCCCCTGAAAAGGAAACACAATATTTGTCACCTCCAACATGCTTCTGAGTAAACGGGGTCCAGGAAGTTGAATCAGAGTGTGCCAGAGTGGAGGGCGGGGGATGCTGGTGTTAAGGCTTCCTCAGGAAGGTGAAGGGATGGGTGGCTCAGGAAGCCAAGGGAGTAGGTGAGATCACCCAAGTGTGCTTGAACCACATTCACTGGATATTTTTCCAGAAACAGGAAAATGGCCTCACAGCTGAGGACTGGTGTGAAGGTGCAGATGACTGGGGAAGTGACAGGGAGGAGGCGCCTCTACCACAGCTTATCTCAGATTTTGGAAATGATTCCAGCCGTGCCAAAGACAGAGACTGGACTGCCCAGCTCCAAGACCTCCGCCTGCAGGATACTGTCCCGGGTGCTGCTCCTCCTGTGCCTCCTGGGGAAGGGATGGCCTTGCCTTCCGTGCTGCCACAGTTCCTGCCCTACTACATCTGTGTTGTTGATGAGGATGACTACAGAGACTTTGTCAGTCTAGATCATGCTCAGAGCCTTCTGAGGGAGTATCAACAGAGAGAGGGAACTGACATGGAACACTTGCTTTCCCAAAGGTGAGAGTGTGTACTGCTGAGTGTGAGAGGTGATTTGATCAGGAAGCTGCCACAGTGGGTACCCTTTGGTTTTACCCTCGTATCTGGGGAAACTTTTTCAGGCAGCACTTGTGTGTGTAGGACCTTTCTGCTTCATGCCTCTCGGATGAGAAAGGGAGGCAGACAAGGGGATCTTACCAGCCACCCTTGAGTTAGCTTGAAAACACTTTGTTCTGTTTATAGGGACCCTCAGGAAAGTGAACAAACAGAAGTTAGGGATACCAAGAATTTACACAAGATGGGTTTACTAGCTCTTTAACTTTTCTGTTTTTAAATGTATAACAGAGACAGGTAAGTTAGAAAAATGCCATTTGTTTATTGACTCTTGCCTGTGGCTCAAGAACTGGCCTAGGACCTCAGAGACCCTCCCAGAGCCTCAATTCTCCCCTCTAAAATGGGGATGATACTGATATCTGGGTGGTGTATCTCTTCACATGGTTTTTGGAGTTAAGTGTGAGAATAGGTCTTGAAAGGCTTTATAAACCAAAACCCTCTAAAGTTTGAAGTAAGAATAATCACTTTGCTATTATAATAGAATTACAATAGGATATATGGAGAGTTGACCTGGTTCTTTACCAGAGCTGTATCATTTGTAAGCTTTTTCAGAATACTGTTGGAGTGTGTGAAGAAGTGTTGGTGTTTGAAAATAATCCATAATGGAGAAAGAAATGGAGAGAGTGAGTGGACATAATGACTTTTTAAATTGCAAATAATTATCCAGAGTTGAAAATGGCTAGGAAGCAGGGCTTGAGAGAAGGGTAGCAGGGGGGTTACTGCTATTCAGTATAATTTTCAGTATATTTCTAAATACTGTAATTCTCTGGATATATACAGGCAAGAGTGTTTTTTGCTTCTCTTTTTAGTCTTTCTAGTGATGGTGATGAAAAATATGAGAAGACCATAATTAAAAGTGGAGATAAGATGTTTTACAAATTCATGAAGAGAATTGCTGCTTGTCAAGAGCAGATTTTGAGGTAAAGGCACATTTTTTTAAATTGTTTTTCTTGATTGTAAAAGTAATGTATATAGGGCTTCCCTGGTGGCGCAGTGGTTGAGAGTCCGCCTGCCAATGCAGGGGACGCGGGTTCGTGCCCCGGTATGGGATGGTCCCGCATGCCGCGGAGCGGCTGGGCCCGTGAGCCATGGCTGCTGAGCCTGCGCGTCCGGAGCCTGTGCTCCGCAACGGGAGAGGCCACAACAGTGAGAGGCCCGCGTACCGCAAAAAAAAAGGAAAGAAAAGAAAAGAAAATACTTTTAAAACCACCACCAGGCTAGGTCTCTCACTTTAATCACTCTTGTGCTTTAATTTCAGTTCTTATTTCATTTTGGGGAAAATTTCCTATTTCATCGTTGAGTATTGTTTTTCATCCATTTGTTGAGTTCTCTATTTTGGACACCAATTATCCTTACAGTAGTTATATTTATCAACCTTCCATAGATATCACCTTCTCTCTAAGTGCTTTGTCTTTTTCTTTTGCATTCACTAGATTTTCACAACTCTTTTCACCACGTCAGTACTTCGATTTTCAGCCAAGTCTATTATTTCTAAATTTATTCAATATGTAATGTGTGGCTTGGTTTCTTTAGCAATTCAATTTCCCTTGGCTTCTCATAGTTACTTCATTTTCTCAACTTTGAGCTCTTGGGTTTCACTGAATGTATTTTCTTACAAAGTTCTGCTCTATCTTGAAAACTCTGCTGGGAATTATGTGTTCTCAGTTTATGTTTTCTTCCAGGTATGGTTCCTGGCTCATTTTTGTTTGTACTGTTCATTTCTTTAATTTTACTGATTGCAGGAGTGGAATGCCACTTTTCATCTAGCTCATGCCTGAAGGGGGCAACTCCGTTTAGACCACCAGTTTTCTCCAGAACGGTGTGTGGGCTTTCTTACTGATTTTCTGTCTATCTCATATCAGAGGTCTGCTCTTTTCCCCTTCTCCAAGCATATTTTTCATTTCTTCTACTTTTCTGTAGTGAAGTGGGGTGGGGATATGGCTCTGTAAGACTAGATGCCATCTACTAGAACACCTGGGTTTCACTTTGACTTCTCAGATAGTGTAAAATGTCTTACATGTTGGGAGATCCCATTTTAATGGGGAAGAAATTGCCCTTGACCTCTTTATCATTACTGTAACTAGTCAACAACTTGTGCTTCTGAGAGGCAACTCCTAATTCCCTGCATCGTCACCCCACCACACCCCGTTCTCTGGCCAACAGCCCTACAGCAGAAGATACAGACTCTTTTCCTATTTGCTTCTTTCCAGATTCAAGATTATTACTGCAATTCTCAGGATCTTGTGGGCTAATCGGTGTATTTTGAAGAGGTGAAAGAAGAAGGCTGTATGGTTAGAACTCACACTAAACCATTCCAGAAATTTCTCTGCCTTCCTCTGTGAAAAGTAAATTAATTACAAAAATAAATATTTAAATACATGTGAGGTACTCAGACCTGTATTAGACATTTAGTGATATTATGTCCTGAGCTGCCACTCTTGAGTTTTATGGTATTAAGTTCCTTTCCTTATTTCAGTGCTGATGGAAGGGATTTTCTTTTTAATACTTGTTTTTTTTCTATTTTATTTTTGGCTGACTTTTACCTTTTATATTCATCATATCAGGTATTAGGGGAGAAAGACCATTTGATTTTACTCTGTCCACTTTATCTGGACCCATTTTTCCAAGTTTTCCCTGTGTCATTATTTTTATATACTATAACCTGCTGGGTATGTCATTTCCTCTGAGGCCTCTCTGACATCCTACTTATAATAGCTATGTTTTATTTTCCTCATTTATCACTTGTGGAAATCATACAACATGTCTATTTATTTTTAACCTCCCTCACTAGAAAGCTAAAGCTATAAAAACACGGACTTTGTGTCATTTCATGCTGCACCTGCAGCATCTAAAATAGACCCAATAAATATTTGCTGGATGAATGAATACGTTCACTGAATCCTTCCAAACATGCTGTAAAGTAGGTATTAGGCCCATTTTACAGAAGAGAAAATAAAGGTAAAGTCATCTGCCCAAGGCCAAGTCTTCTAAGACCTAAACCAAGGTTCTTTTCAACCATACCACATTTGAAAAGGTGTTGGCTCCACCAAATACCTACTATATGTTTTGCGTGAGAGTTATATACTGTCCTTACCACCAAAGAATTTACAGAAATTAGGTGATTCAGTAGACCCTTGTCCTAAGATGATGAAGAATAGATAAATATGCCAGTGCTATTAAGAGATCTTAGGGCTTCCCTGGTGGCGCAGTGGTTGAGAGTCTGCCTGCCGATGCAGGGGACACGGGTTTGTGCCCCAGTCCGGGAAGATCCCACATGCCACAGAGCGGCTAGGCCCGTGAGCCATGGCCGCTGAGCCTGCGCGTCCGGAGCCTGTGCTCCGCAACGGGAGAGGCCACACAGTGAGAGGCCCGTGTACCACCAAAAAAAAAAAAAAAAAAGATCCTAGGGAATTCCCTGGCGGTCCAGTGGTTAGGACTCTGCACTTTCACTGCCAAGGGCCCGGGTTCGATCCCTGGTTGGGGAATTAAGATCCCACAAGCCACGCAGCACGGCCAATTAAAAAAAAAACAAAACAAAAAGATCCTAACAGATCTCTGCTTCCCCAAAACATAGCATAGTGGATTTCAAACAACAGCCAGTATTTACGTATATTTTACAGAGTATTTGCCTCATCACCTCATTTGATTCTCATAGGAATCCTATGAAATAGGTAGTTGTATCATCATCCTCACGTTAGAGATGAGGCACTGAGGATAAGAAAGGTTAAGTGACTTGCCCACGGACCCACAGGTAGAAATGGAAGACCTGGGCAATGAACTTCCAAGACGTATGATTCAATATCCTATGAGCACTTGTTACTTACTACAAAGTATTATGTCTTCAATATATGAAACTTATAAAGTAGAACACAAAGGGGAAATAAAATCGAAACTATTATAACTAACAAAGATTTAATTACAAAGATGGAAGTCAAACTGATAAGGACACACTCTGTAGTTCAAGAAGAATCAAGACCCCACACCCCAGATAACAGCCTCCTAAACCCCCATCTCAAGAATAGCATCAACACTCACCCAATTTCACAAGCCAGAAACTCAAAACCACTTCTGTTGCCTTTTACTCTCATATCCAAGGGTCACCAAGAATTGCCATTATAAAAATATCCCACAGGAACTTCCCTGGTGGTCCAGTGGGGAAGATTCCGCACTCCCAATGCAGGGGGCCCGGGTTCCATCCCTACTCAGGGAACTAAGATCCCACATGCATGCTGCAACTAAGAGTCTGCATGCCACAACTAAGAAGCCTGCAAGCTGCAACTAAGAGCCCACATGCTGCAACTTAACATGCTGCAACCAAGATCCCGCGGGCCGCAACTAAGACCCAGCGCAGCCTAAATAGATAAATATTTTTATAAAGAAAGAAAAGAGAAAAATTATAAATATTCTATGACCCCAATTATTTTTTTTTAAAAATACACAAAACCGGGCTTCCCTGGTGGCGCAGTGGTTGAGAGTCCGCCTGCCGATGGAGGGGACATGGGTTCGTGCCCCGGTCTGGGAGGATCCCACATGCCATGGAGCGGCTGGGCCCGTGAGCCATGGCCGCTGAGCCTGCGCGTCCGGAGCCTGTGCTCCGTAACGGGAGAGGCCACAACAGTGAGAGGCCTGCGTACCGCAAAAAAAAAAAAAAAAAAAAAAAGCAAAACCTACTTACATGTGTGCATCCAAATGCATAAAAAATAAGTGAACTTAATAAAAATCTTAGCTTCATGGTTTGAGGAATACTGTAGATTTTGGTTTTCTTGTTATACTTTCCTGTGTTTCCCAAACTAATATACATTACTTTTCTTTTTATTTATTTATTTTTGTGGTACGCGGGCCTCTCACTGTTGTGGCCTCTCCCGTTGCGGAGCACAGGCTCCGGCCGTGCAGGCTCAGCGGCCATGGCTCACGGGCCTAGCCGCTCCGCGGCATGGGGGATCTTCCCGGACCGGGGCACGAACCCACGTCCGCTGCATCGGCAGGCAGACTCTCAACCACTGCGCCACCAGGGAAGCCCTAAAAGTATTTTCGATTAAGGTCTTACTGTATAGCACAGGGAACTATATTCTGTATCCTGTGATAAACCATAATGGAAAAGAATATGAAAAAGAATATATATATATGTATAGCTGAGTCACTATGCTGTACAGCAACAGTTAAACACAACTTTGTAAATCAACTATACTTCGGTAAAATTAAAAAACATAAAGCCTGTCTGAAAATTCCATCATTTTGGCTGTGGATCTCCTGGTATTCTTTCTTTATGGGTCAATTTTTTCAGCTTCTTTGAATATCTAGTAACTTAAAAAAATTGTTTACTGGAAATTGTATGTTGAAGAACAGTAGATACCGAAGTTAATATTTATTCCTTAGGGGTGTATGCACCTTCTTCTGTAAGGCCAGTACTGTGGGGGGCTGAGTCTTTTGAATCTGCAGTTGAGCTGAGTCTGGGCTTTGTTGCAGTTTTAGTTAGATTCAGTTCAACATTAGCTTTACTTAGTGCCTTCATCTAGACTTGGTAACCATTGATAAGAATTCAGATATCTTGTTCTAATATACAACCTTGCAGCTAGTTTTCTGGGCCTTTGGATTTTCTTTGCTCTCTGGTTTTGCTCCGGATACTGTCCAAGAAAGAAACAAAATTTGCAAAGCGTGGTCTTAGATGTTGGAATGTGACTTGTATGTGGCCTTGATTCACGGTTCTTTATTTCCTTGCTCTAGGTATTCCTGGAGTGGAGAACCACTTTTCTTGACCTGCCCTACATCAGAAGTCACTGAGCTCCCAGCCTGCAGTCATTGTGGAATCCGAAGGATATTTGAGTTTCAGCTTATGCCAGCGCTGGTCAGCATGCTCAGAAGTGCTAATTTAGGTAATAAGCCGTTCATTTATTTGAGCTTGTGGGTTTCTAGCACTAATTTGGAATTATTTTAAAAATGAAGGACTATTGTTTCATTTTTGTTTCCTTATAAAGTATAAGCATATTGCATAAAATTTGGGAAATGAGAATTATTATTATTTTTTAAACATTTATTTTATTTTTAAATTTTCTTTTTTTTTTTTGGCTGCATTGGGTCTTAGTTGCGGCACGCGGGATCTTCGTTGAGGCGTGCGGGCTTCTCTCTAGTTTGGCATGCGGGTTTTCTCTCTCTAGTTGTGGAACATGGGGTCCAGAGCATGTGGGCTCTGTAGTTCGCGGCACGTGGGCTCTCTTGTTGAGGTGCGCGAGCTCAGTAGTTGTGGCGTGCGGGCTTAGTTGCCCCACAGCGAAATTAGAATTATTTTAAGGAAACTTGTGTTGCTTCCATTTGGGGCTATTATAAATAAAGTTACTATCAACATTTGTGTACAAGTCTTTATATGGACATAGGCTTTTCAGTAAGTATCTGGGAGAAAAATGGTTGAATTATGTGGTAGGTGTGTGTTTAACTTTTTAAGACATTGCCAAACTGTTTTGCAAAGAGGTTGTGCCACTTATATCCCAACCAGCAATACATGAGAGTTGCACATCCTTGGCAACACTTGATATGGTCTGTCTTTTTCATTTTAGCCAGTCTCACAGGTGTGTAGTGATGTCACATGGTTTTAATTTGCATTTCTCTAACAACTAATGATTTTGAGCATCTTTTCATGTGTTTATTTACCACTATATGTTTTCTTTGGTGAAGTATCTGTTCTAATCATTTTCTCTTTTTAAAAATTGGATAGTTTGTCTTCTTATTATTGAATTTTGAGAGTTTTGTATCTATTCTGGATACAAGCCCTTTAGTATATAATTTATAAATATTTTCTCCAAGTCTGTGGCTTGCCTTTTTTTGTTTCTGTTTTTTTGGTATGGACTTTATTCTTTAGAAGCTTTCAATTTACAGAAAAATTAAGGAATAGTACATAGAGTTCCCATATACCTCACACCCAGTTTCCCCTTTATTAACATTTTACATTAATATGGTACTTTTGTTACAATTAATGAACCAGTATTAATACATTATTAACTAAAATCCATAGTTTATTTAGATTTCCTTAATTTTTACCTGATATCCAAGAGCCTGTCCTGGATACCACAGTGCATTTAGTTGTTGTGTCTCTTGCCTGTGATGGATTTTCAGACTTCCTCATTTTTGAAGACCTCGACAATTTTGGGGAGTACTGGTCACTTACTTTGTAAGATGCCCCTATATTGGAATTTGTCTGATTTTTTTCTTATAATCAGAATGAGATTATGGGTTATTGAGAGGAAAATCACAGGGGTGAAATGCCATTTTCTTCATGTCACACATGATATCAAGGGTGCATCTTTATACATTGACTGTTGATGTTAGCCTTGATCACCTGGTGTTTCAGGTTTCTCCACTTGAAAATAATTCCTTTTTCTCCCCCCAGTCAGAATAAAATGACTTGTCTTTATTCTCTAAACAGTGTCCTTTCAAAAAACAGTTTTTAATTTTGAAGGACAATTGATTAATTTTTTCTTATATGGATCATGTTTTTAATGTCTTCTCTAAGAAATAATTGCCTAGCCCAAGGACACTAGTTTTTTCCTAGTTTTATGTTTTACATTTAGATTTATGTCCGTTTTGAGTTAACTTTTATATATGGTGTGAGGTATGGATCAAGTACATTCTTTTCCATGTGAATATCCAGTTGTTTCAGCACCGTTTATTGATAAGGATATTCTTTCTCTGCTGAATTATCTTTTACCTTTGTTGAAAATTGGTTGTCCATATACGTATTAATTTATTTGTGTACTCTCTATTCTGCATTCTGTTCCATTAATCTGTTTTTCTGTTTTGACACCACTGCCACACTGTCTCGACTACTGTAGCTTTGTAGGATTTGTAATCTGGTAGTGTCAATCTTGCAGCTTTATTCTTCCTTTTCAAAGATATTTTGACTCTTCCAAGTCCTTTGCATTTCTATGTTTTTAAGAATCAGCTTGTCAGTTTCTTTAAAAAGTAAAAGGCATTCTGGGGTTTTGATTGGGATTGCATTGATTCTCTGGATCAGTGTGGGGAGAATTGATATCTTAATGTTGAGTCTTCCAACTCATGTACATAGTATGTCTTTCCATTTATTTAGCTTCTCTTTAATTTCTTGCAGCAGGGTCTTATACTTTTCAATGTATAGTCTTGCACATCTTTTTTCAGTTTTGTCTCTAAGTATTAACTGCTTTTTTATGCTATTGTAAATGGCATTTAAAAAATTTCAGTTTCTGATGTTTGCTGCTAGTATATTTAAATATAATTGATTTTTTAAAAGATGTGTTGTAAAATATACATACTTAAAATTTACCATTTTGTGGTCATGAAGAATCTAGGGACAAGACGGCAGTAAAGATGCAGACCTACTATAGAATGGACTTGAGGACATGGGGAGGGGGAAGGCTAAGCTGGGACAGAGTGAGAGAGTGGCATGGACATATATACACTACCAAATGTAAAATCGATAGCTAGTGGGAAGCAGCCGCATAGCACAGGGAGATCAGCTCGGTGCTTTGTGACCACCTTGAGGGGTGGGATAGGAAGGGTGGGAGGGAGGGAGACGCAAGAGGGAAGAGATATGGGGATATATGTATATGTATACCTGATTCACTTCGTTACAAAGCAGAAACTAACACACCATTGTAAAGCAATTATACTCCAATAAAGATGTTAAAAAAAATTTACCATTTTAGCCATTTCTTTAAGTGTATAGTTTAGTGGCATTAAGTACATTCACAATGTTATGTAACCATCACCACTATTTCTAAAACTTCTTTGTTATCTCAAACAGAAAATCTGTACCCATTAAGAATTAACTACTCGCCCACTCCCAGAAAGGAATTAACCCCCCCCATTTTCTCTTCCCCTAGTTGCTGGTAACCTCTATTCTATCTCTTTCTGTCTCTGTGAATTTACCTATTCCAGATACCTCATATAAGTGGAATCATACAACATTTGTCCTTTTGTGTCTGGCTTATTTCACTTAGCATAATGTTTTCAGGGTTTGTCCATGTTGTAGCATGTATCAAAATTACCTTCCTTTTTATAATTCATTGTATGTATATACAAATTTTTAAAATTCTTTAACTTGGTGAGGTTTCCATCCTTTAGCTATTATGAGTAATGCTGCTGTGAGCAGTGGTATACAAATATCTGTTTGACTCCCTGTTTTTAGTTCTTTTGGGTATATCCTAGGAATGGCATTGCTGGGTCATTTTTAGAGCTGTAAACACATACATTGAAAACAAAGAAAAATCTCAAATCAATGACCTAACTGTTTACCTTTTAAGGAACCTGAAAAAGAAGACCAACCAACCAAAGCTCACAGAAGAAAGGAAGGAATAAAGGCTAGAGCAGAGATCTTAAAGGATAATATAAAAACAACAGAGACAAGTGTTCTAAACCAAATTTTTTGGTGTGGATTCTTTAGGATTTTCTACATATAAGATCAGATCATCTCTATTTACTAATATATATTTTATATATATACACACACACATATTAGTATTTGCTAAACGTAACGATTTTACATGGGATGGTGGCGGAGTACATTTGATCTTTATGACCATTGAGTATTCTTATGTGTATCTAAAGTACTCTTAGAACAGACATGAAAATATTCCATCTACTCATCAAATTCACAAAACATGTTTATTCATGGTACAATATTTTAAAAGGTTAGCATGGTTTAATTTTAGAAGCAGAAATTCTGTCTCTTAAGATAATGAGTTGACCAAGGCACACGTTTGGCATAATCATATACAGTTGAGGAATAATGGCTTCTGTCTCTTTGCGCAGCTGCCATAATCACTCACGTATAATATCTGCAATGAGGGCGTTTTTATGTCAGCGTTATCTTTTTCTGGTTTACCAGTAATTACCTGAGGTACATCATATCCATTTCCTCTTTTATTTCAGCAATCAGTAAACCTTTCTTCTGTGGTTATGGAAGTGTTCTTAACATGAACATACCTTGTCATGTGACGTATTCGTTTACCATGGCCTACTTCTCTTTTACAATCAGAAACGAGGAAAGTTGTTCGCTTTTTGTATTCCCTACTGTATTTCAGATCTAACCTGATTTCTTAGGACCTTTATATATTTCTTTTGAATCGCTTTAAACACATAAGAAGAGATCACTTTTTATCTTTACCTACATCATTAGTTGTATGGACATTATAATAACATGTAATTTTTTTTTTACTACACTGAAAGTCATTTCAGGCTTTGATCTTGGAGTAGTTTTTCTAAGAGGTGACTTGTTCCCGGGACAAAATATAGCAACAACTAAAATCACTTGCAGGATTGTCTACTATTTTTGTTTCTTTAAATTTGTCAGTTTTGGGGGCTTCCCTGGTGGTCCAGTGGTTAAGACTCCGGTGCTTAAGGGCACGGGTTTGATCCCTCATTGGGGAAGTTCTGCAAGCTGTGGAGTGCAGCCAAAAAAGAAAAAAAAATTTTGTCACTTTCTGGTAACTATCCTAGGAACTGGTGAGTTCTAGGTATTTTTTAAACCATTCTGATTAGAAAACATCAAGATGAAACACTGAATCTTTGTGGTCAGAAATTCTGTTATCATTATTCTAATATGAATATTTGAGTTGAAGATAATTTGATTTTGATCTGTTAGTGTGGAAATGTAAGTATGGAGACAAAGACAAAATAAAAACAAGCATTCTTGGGGTTTCCCTGGTGGCGCAGTGGTTAAGAATCCACCTGCCAATGCAGGGGACACGGGTTCGAGCCCTGGTCCGGGAAGATCCCACATGCTGTGGAGTAACTAAGCCTGTGTGCCACAACTACTGAGCCTGCACGCTAGAGCCCACGTGCCACAACTACTGAAGCCTGCGTGCCCAGAGCCCATGCTCCGCAACAAGAAAAGCCACCTCAATGAGAAGCCCATGCACTGCAATGAAGAGTATCCCCCTGTCAGATTTCCCTGGTGGTGCAGTGGTTAAGAATCCGCCTATCAACACAGAGGACACGGGTTCAGTCTATGGTCTGGGAAGACCCCACATGCTGCAGAGTAACTAAGCCCATGCACCACAACTACTGAGCCTGCGTTCTGGAGCCCGCGAGCCACAACTACTGAGCCCGTGTGCCACAACTACTGAGCCTGCACTCTAGAGCCTGTGTGCCACAACTACTGAAGCCTGCGTGCTTCAGCTACTGAAGCCCGTGTGCCTAGAGCCTGTGCTCTGCAACAAGAGAAGCCACTGCAATGAGAAGCCCGCGCACTGCAATGAAGAGTAGCCCCCGCTTGCCGCAACTAGAGAAAGCCCACATGTAGCGATGAAGACCCAATGCAGCCAAAAAAATAAAAAAGAAAATTAAAAAAAAAGAAAAGAAAAAGAGTAGCCCCTACTCGCTGCAACTAGAGAAAGCCCACGCACAGCAACAAAGACCCAATGTAGCCAAAAATAAAATAATAAATTAATTAAATAAATTAAAAAGAAATAAACTTAAAAAAACAAGTATTCTTGGAAAAAAAAGATCACGTCATCTGCAAGAGAGATAATTTTATTTTTTTATTTTGAAAATATTTATTTATTTTGGCTGTGCTGGGTCTTAGCTGTAGCACACAGGATCTTTGTTGCGACATGCGGGATCTTTAGTTGCAGCATGCGGGCTTCTTAGTTGCGGCATTTGAACTCTTAGTTGTGGCATGCATGTGGGATCTAGTTCCCCGACCAGGGATTGAACCCAGGCCTCCTGCATTGGGAGCACGGAGTCTTACCCACTGGACCACCTGGGAAGTCCCCGACAGAGATAATTTTACTTCCTTCTTTCTGATTTGTATGCCTTTTATTTTTCTTGTTCAATCGCTCTATATAGAACTTCTGTATCAAATAGAAGTTACAAAAGTAAAAGTAGGCATCCTTTACTTGTTCCTGGTCTTAGGGGAATAGCTTTTAGTTTTTCACCATTAGTATTAAGTTAGCTGTGAGTTTTTCATGTGTATGGCCTTTTTCAGATTGAGGAATTTACCTTCTATTTCTAGTTTATTGAGTGATTTTTATCACTACAGAGTATTGAATTTTGTCAAATGCTTTTTTTCTGCATCAATTGAGATGATCATGGTAATTCTGTGGATTCTGTTAATGTGGTATATTATACTGATTTTGGTATGTTTAAACATCTTTCCATTCTTGGGATAAATCCCATTGGATCATAGCATATAAACCTTTTTATAAGCTCCTGGATTTGGTTTGCTAGTATTTTGTTGAGGATTTTTGCATCCATATAGGGGACATTGGTTTGTACTTTTCTTTTAATATCTCTGTCTGGCTTTGGTATTAGGATAATACTAGCCTCAGAGAATGAGTAAGTAGTCCCTTCTATTAAATTTTTTGGGAGACTTAAAGAAGGATTGGTGTTTATTCTTCTTTAAATGTTTTGTAACATTTACTAGTTATATCCTCTAGTCCTTGGCTTTTCTTTATAAATTTATTTATTTTATTTATTTATCTTTGGCTGCGTTGGGTCTTTGTTGCTGTGCACGGGCTTTCTCTAGTTGCGGTGAGTGGGGACTACTCTTCATTGTGGTGCGCGGGCGTGGGATCTTCCTGGACCAGGGCTTGAACCCGTGTCCCCTGCATTGGCAGGTGGATTCTTAACCACTGTGCTACCAGGGAAGCCCCTTGGCTTTTCTTTACTGGAAGGGTTTTGATTACTCATTCAATTTCCTTGCTATAGGTCTATTCAAATTTTCTGTTTCTTCTTGAGTCAGTTTTGGTAGATTGCATGTTTCTAGGAGTTTATCATTTCTTTTAGGTTATTCAATTTGTTGGTATACAACTGTTCATATTATTCTCTTATAATCTTTTATTTCTATGAAATTTGTCTTAATGTTTCTACTTTTTTTTTTTAAAGTAGTTATGTATTCAGTATTTTATTTATTTATTTTTGGCTGTGTTGGGTCTTCGTTTCTGTGCAAGGGCTTTCTTTAGTTGCGGCAAGTGGGGGCCACTCTTCATCGCGGTGCGCAGGCCTCTCACTATCGCGGCCTCTCTTGTTGCGGAGCACAGGCTCCAGACGCCCAGGCTCAGTAGTTGTGGCTCACGGGCCTAGTTGCTCCACGGCATGTGGGATCTTCCCAGACCAGGGCTTGAACCCGTGTCCTGTGCGTTGGCAGGCAGACTCTCAACCACTGCGCCACCAAGGAAGCCCTAATTTTTTTTTATTTTTGGCTGTGTTGGGTCTTCGTTGCTGCACGCGGGTTTTCTCTAGTTGCAGCAAATGGGGGCTACTCTTCGTTGCGGTGTGCGGGCTTCTCATTGCGGTGGCTTCTCTTGCAGAGCACGGGCTTCAGTAGTTGTGGCACGTGGGCTCAGTAGTTGTGGCTTGAGGGCTCTAGAGTGCAGGCTCAGTAGTTGTGGCACATGGGCTTAGTTGCTCCATGGCATGTGGGATCTTCCCAGACCAGGGCTCAAACCCATGTCCCTTGCATTGGCAGGTGGATTCTTAACCACTGCGCCACCAGGGAAGTCCCAATGTTACTACTTTCATTTCTGGTTTTAGTCATTTGAGTCTTCTCTTTTTCTTAGTCATTCTAGCTAAAGATTTGTCAATTTTGTTGATCTTTACAAAGAACAAACTTTTGGTTCTGTGGGTTTTTCTCTATTGTTTTTATATTCTCCATTTAAAAAAGAATTCTGCTCTAGCCTTTATTTTTTCCTTTCTTCTGCTGGCTTTGATAGTGTGGCCTTTTTCTAGTTCCTTAAGGGATAGACCATTTAGGTCATTGACTTGAGATCTTTCTTTGTTTTTATTGTGTGTGCTTATATCTGAAAATTTCCTCTTAGCACTGCTTTCACTGCAGTTTGGTATGTTGTGCTTTCATTTTCATTTGTCTCAAGGTATTGTCTAATTTCCTTTTTGATTTCTTTTTTGACCTGTTGGTTGTTTAAAAATGTTCTGTTTATTTTTCACGTATTGGTGAATTTTCCAGTTTTTGTCCTGTTATTGATTTCTAGCTTCATTTCATTGTGATCAGTAAAGATACTTACTATGAGGTAAGTCTTCTTCAATTAATTGAGACTTATGGTATATCCTAGAGATGTTCTGTGTGCACTTGAAAAGAATGTGGTGTTAAATGGTGTGTTCTTTATGTGTCTGTTAGTTCCAGTTGTCAAACTATTGCTTTGTCAAACCTTCTGTTTCCTTATTGATCTTCTCTCTGGTTGTTTTATTTATTATTTTAAGTGAGTTTTTTTTTTTGTTGTTGTTGTTGTTGCTTTTTTTGCTGTACGTGGGCCCCTCACTGTTGTGGCCTCTCCCGTCGCGGAGCACAGGCTCTGGACGCACAGGCTTAGTGGCCATGGCTCACGGACCCAGCCGCTCCGCGGCATGTGGGATCCTCCCGGACCGGGGCACAAACCCGTGTCCCCTGCATCGGCAGGCGAACGCTCAATCACTGCGCCACCAGGGAAGCCCATATAAGTGAGTTATTGACGTCAAGTATTATTGTAGCACTGTCTATTTCTCTCTTTAAATCTTTCAATTTTTGCTTCACATATTTAGGGTCTCTGCACATAGAAGCTTATATGTTTATAATTATTATATTTTCTTGCCCTATTGAACCTTTTATCAACACATAATGTCCCTGTTTGTCTCTTGTAACCACTTTTTATTTGAAGTTTTGTCTAACAATAAGATAGCCAGGGCTTCCCTGGTGGCGCAGTGGTTGAGAGTCCGCCTGCCGATGCAGGGGACACGGGCTCATGCCCCGGTCCAGGAAGATCCTACATGCCGTGGAGCGGCTGGGCCTGTGAGCCATGGCCACTGAGCCTGCACGTCCGGAGCCTGTGCTCCGCAACGGGAGAGGCCACAACAGTGAGAGGCCCGCGTACTGCAAAAAAAAAAAAAAAAAGAAAAAGAAAGAAAAAGATAGCCAACCTAGCTCTCTTTTAGTTACTGTTTGCCTACTAGCTCTCTTTTAGTTACTGTTTGCCTAGAATTTTTTTTTCTATCCTTTTGCTTTCATCCTCTTTGTGTCCCTGTTATCTAAAGAGAGTATTTCTAATAGTATATAGATTAGTGTTATTTTATTATTTTTTTATATCCCATCTGTCAATGCTTTTTTTTAAATAGGAGAGTTTAATCCATGTACATTTAATGTCATTACTGATAAAGGATTTACTTCAGCCATTTAGCTATTTTCTGTATGTCTTATAATATTTTTGTTCCTCAGTTCTTCCATTATTGCCTTTTTTTTTGGTATTTAGGTGATTTTATTGTAGTATACCATTTAGATTCCCTTCTTTCATTGTCTGTATACAGTAAGTCTCCTACATACGAATGAGCTCCTTTCTGAGAGCGTGTTTGTAAGTCCGATTTGTTCGTAAGTCCAACAAAGTTAGCCTAGATACCCAACTAACACAATCTGCTATATAGTACTGTACCGTAATAGGTTTGTAATACTTTTCACAAAAATAATACACAAAAAAGAAACACAAAAAATAAAGAAAACATTTAAAATCTTCCAGTCCAGTACCTTGAAAAGTACAGTAGTCCAGTACAACAGCTGGTGTACAGGGGCTGGCATCGAGTGAACAGGCAAGAGGAGTTACTGACTGGAGGAGGGAGAGGAGGTGGGAGATAATAGAGCTGAAGGATCGTCAGCAATGGGAAATGGAGGGCAACGGCAATTTCACTCACGCCTGATGTTGATGGAACACATGTTTGCATCTTTGAAAGTTCACAACTTGAAGGTTCATAGGTAGGGGACTTACTGTATTTTTTAGTATTTTACTTAGTGATTACTTTGCAATTAACGTCTTAAAATTTTAGCAACCTAGTTTGAATAATACCAACTTTCTTTCAATAGTATACAAACACTTCTACTTCTATATACATCTATTCTTTTCCCTTTATATTGTTAACATCACAGATTATATCTTTATACCTTGTATGTCTCTTAACATAGATTCATAATTGCTATTTTATGCATTTGCTTGTTGAATTGTATAGGAGAAAGAAGTTACAAACTAAACCAGAAGTATAATAAAGCTGTCCTTTATGAAGTTCTTTATTTTTCCTGTTTTTGAGTTACTGTCTAGTATCCTTTAATTTCAACCTGGAGAACTCCTTTTAGCATTTCTTTTTTTTATATATATAAATTTATTTATTTGTTTTTATTTTTGGCTATGTTGGGTCTTCGTTGCTGCGCATGGGCCTTCTCTAGTTGCAGCGAGCAGGGGCTACCCTTCGTTGTGGTGCGCAGGCTTCTCATTGCAGTGGCTTCTCTTGTTGCAGAGCATGCACTCTACGTGTGCGGGCTTCAGTAGTTGTGGCACGCGGGCTCAGCAGTTGTGGTTCATGGGTTCTAGAGCGTAGGCTCAGTAGTTGTGGCGCATGGGCTTAGTTGCTCCGCGGCATGTAAGATCTTCCCAGGCCAGGGATAGAACCCGTGTACCTTGCATTGGCAGGTGGATTCTTAACCACTGCGCCACCAGGGAAGCCCCTAGCATTTCTTACAGGGAAAATCTACTGTTATGAACTCCCTCAGCTTTTAAAAAAAAAAAAAAAGAAAGAAAATCTGGTAATATCTTAATTCTCCTTCAATTTTGAAAGATAGTTTTGACAGATACATAATTCTTTATTTACAGTCTTTCAGGATGAAATGTGTCATCCTATTGCCTCCTGGCTTTCATGGTTTCTGAGAAATCAACTGTTAAATCTTATTGAGGCTATCTTGTATGCAGCTAGTCACTTCTGTCTTGCTGCTTTCAAAGTTACCCTTTTGTCTTTGAGTTTTAACAGTTTGTCAATTTAACGTTTGACTACCGTGTGTCTGGTGTGGATCTCTGAGTTTTTACTGCTTGAAGTTTGTTGAGCTTCTTGGATATGGTGTTGGAGCTAGTTGCTAAATGAAAGACGGAAAATCTCTAAAACTTACCAGTGTCTTAATCGAGCTCTTACTGGATGATGAAGTATTTCACTAGACTCCAGAGTTCCAAAATAGATAGTTTCAGATAGTTCTTCCAGCTCAGTAGCTGCCTTAGTGCAAGGTCAGATTCCTAGAGCTTCCTACTCTGCCATGTTCCTTGACATAATTTCCACAATTGATTTTTGTATACTGATCTTGTGCCCTGCAACTGTTCTGTTGATTATTTTGTTGATTACGTCAGGTTTTGAACATAGACAATCACGTTGTTTGGGGATGAAGACAGTTACTTCTTCCTTTCCTTAGCTGGCTGTCTTTTTTTTTCTTTTCTTTTCTTCTTCTCTTTCTTTTTTTTGCCTACTGCACTGACTGGAACCTCAATACAGTGTTGAATGTAAATATGAGAGCAGACATCCTTGTCATATTTCTGATCATAGGAGTAAAGCAGTCAGTCTTTAATCGTTAGGTAACTTAGTAACTTGTTAACTGTAGGTTTTTTGTAAATGCTCTCATCAGGTTGAAGAAGTGCCTGTCTAATCCTATTTTTTTGCATTCTTTTTTTTTTCTTAACAAATTTATTTAATTATTTATTTTTGGCCACGTTGGGTCTTTGTTGCTGTGTGTGGACTTTCTCTAGTTGTGGCTAGCAGGGGCTACTCTTCGTTGCGGTGTGCGGGCTTCTCATTGTGGTGGCTTCTTTTGTTGTGGAGCATGGGCTCTAGGCACACAGGCCTCGGTAGCTGTGGCATGTGGGCTCAGAAGTTATGGCTCACGGGCTCTAGAGTGCAGGCTCAGTAGTTGTGGCGCATGGGCTTAGTTGCTCCGTGGCATGTGGGGTCTTCCCAGAGTAGGGCTTGAACCCGTGAACCCTGCATTGGCAGGCAGATTCTTAACCACTGCGCCATCAGGGAAGTCCCTTTGAGTTCTTTTTAACAGCTGTGTATACAAGTATTATTTAAGTCATGTTAGCAAATTGTTGCATGGTAGGTATCTACCAGTTTCTGTTGCCATCAGCCACACAGGAGGTTGTTGATGTCCCAGCATCTTTTGCAGCATCTGGTACAAAATCTTGGAAAAGTTTTGCAAATATTATTGTTAAAACGTCATAAGCTAGCAATTCCACCCAAAAGAATTGAAAACATACGTACACCAAAACCTGTACACAAATGCTCGTATCAGCATTATTCGAAATACCCAAAAAGTGGAAGTAACTGAAATGTTCATCAACAAATCAGTATACAAACAAAATGTGGTATCTCCAGTGAGCATTATCTGCCATGAAAAGAAAGGAAGTACTACATGATAAACGTGCTACAAATAGTTGTGCCTTGAAAACATTATGCTAAGTGAAAGAAGCCAGACACAAAAGGCTACAAATTATATGATTCCTTTTATATGAAATGTCCATAATAGGCAAATCCATTGAAAGAGAAGATTAGTGGTTGCTTGTACCTGGAGGCAGGAGAGAATGGGGAGTGACTGCTAACGGGTATGGGCCTGGGGTGTCTTTCTGGGGTGATGAAAATGTTCTGGAATCTGATAGTGGAGATGTTTGTATAACTATGTGAATATGCTAAAAACCAATGAACTGTAGCTTTAGAATGGTAAATTTTATGGCCTGTGAATCATATTTTAACTAAGAAAAACACCGTGTAAGCAGCTGTGCAAACTCATAACACGTTTGGTGATCCTTATAAGGATGACAGGGACAACAATTATGACAGCAAAGCGACAATTATAACAATTAGGTTTAATGCAGGAAAACCAATTTTTAAAAAATATTTATTTTTTGGCTGTGTCGGGTGTTAGTTGCGGCACTCGGGATCTTTGTTGCGGTGCATGGGCTTCCCTCTTGTGGCACGTGGGCTCAGTAGTTGTGGTGCACGGGCTTAGTTGCCCCGCAGCATGTGGGATCTTAGTTCTCTGACCAGGGATCGAACTGGCATCCCCTGCATTGGAAGGTGGTTTCTTAACCACTGGACCATCAGGGAAGTCCCAATGGAGGTAATTAAGCCAACTTAAATAATGAACATTCATTCTTTAGGAAAAAACGTTAGTTTTATTTATCTATTTATTTATTTTTGTGGTACGCGGGCCTCTCACTGTTGTGGCCTCTCCCGTTGCGGAGCACAGGCTCTGGATGCACAGGCTCAGCGGCCATGGCTCACGGGCCCAGGCGCTCCGCGGCATGTGGGATCTTCCCGGACCGGGGCACGAACCCGTGTCCCATGCATCGGCAGGCAGACTCTCAGCCACTGCGCTACCAGGGAAGCCCACGTTAGTTTTATTTTGCCCTTTTATGTATTGATAATATGTAGTTGAAATTTTTCCTGTTGCATGTGTTTTTTTAACCAGTATTTCTACAAATTAATGTTATTGACATCAATCCTGTGTGCCCTTAACTTTTTGAGATCTTCATATTTTTCTTGCTGAGGTATTTATTCTACCTCTTCCTTGTTTGTTACACATCCTCCTCTTTTTTTTTTTTTTTAACTACTTTTGTGTTAGGTTTTCACAGTTCAAAAATGTATGGGTTTCTCTCAGTCTTTATTGTTGTTTTTTTTCTTTTCTTTTTAAAATTCTAAGTCAAAAAGTCTATCTCCTAGTTGTTTTTCTAGGAGATGGCTTTGTAAAATATTTAAATCATTACTCCATGCAATGTTAAGTTTACTTACATTGTTGTGACACGGATCTCCATAACTTTTTCATCTTTCAAATCTGAAGCTCTGTACCCATCAAACAACTCCCCACAACCCCTGGTAACCACCATTCTACTTTCTATTTCTATGAATTTGACTACTGTAGGTACTTCATATAAGTAGAATTATAGTATTTGCCCTTTTGTTATTGCCTTACTTCACTTAACATAATGTCCTTAAGGTTCATCCACGGTAGCATGTGTCAGAATTTCCTTCCTTCTTAAGGCTGAATAAATATTCTATCATATGTATATACTGATCTTGTTTATCTGTTCGTTCGTTGATGGACACTTGCTTCTACCTCTTGGCTATTATGAATAATGCTGCAATAAACATGGGTATACAAATATCTCGTTGAGATCCTGCTTTCATTTCTTTTGGTTATATACCCAGAAGTGGAATTGCTGGATCGTATGGTAATTGTATTTCATTTTATTTTTTCGAAGAACCGCCATACTGTTTTCCATTGTGGCTGCACCATTTTATATTCCCAGTCAACAGTGCACAAGAGTTCCAGTTCCTCCATATCCTCACCAACACGTATTTTCTGTGTTTTTCATAGTAGCCATCCTAATAGGTGTGAGGTGCTACCTGATGGTTTTGAGTTGCATTTCCCTAATGATTAGTGATGTTGAGCATCTTTTCATATTAATGACTTATTAGTCATTTTCGTATCACTTTATGTAAATGCCTATGCAAGTCCTTTGTCCATTTTTTTTTTGCGGTACGCGGGCCTCTTACTGTTGTGGCCTCTCCTGTTGCGGAGCACAGGCTCCGGACGCGCAGGCTCAGCGGCCATGGCTCACGCGCCCAGCTGCTCTGCGGCATGTGGCATCTTCCCGGACTGGGGCACGAACCCATGTCCCCTGCGTCGGCAGGCGGACTCTCAACCGCTGCGCCACCAGGTAAGCCCCCTTTGTCCATTTTTTAATCGGCATATTTATTTTTTGTTGTTGAGTTGTAGGAGCTGCTTATATATTCTAGATGTTAACTCCTTATCAGATATGATTTGCAAATATTTTCTCCCATTCCACTGATTGTGTCCTTTGATGCACATAAGTTTTTAATTTTGATATAGTCCAATTTGTCTGTTTTTTCTTTTGTTGCCTGTGTTTTGCTGTCATATCCAGGATATCTTTACCATGTACTTCGTTTTAATTTGTTTATTATTTATTTATTTATGTAATGGCTGCGTTGCGTCTTTGTTGCTGCGTGCGGGCTTTTTCTAGTTGTGGCGAGCCGGGGCTACTCTTCGTTGTGGTGCCCGGGCTTCTCGTTGCGGTGGCTTCTCTTGTTGCGGAGCACGGGCTCTAGGCACGTGGGCTTCAGTAGTTGTGGCTCGCGGGCTCCAGAGTGTAGGCTCAGTAGTTGTGGTGCACGGGCTTAGTTGCTCTGTGGCCTGTGGGATCTTCCCAGAGCAGGGCTTGAACCTGTGTCCCCTGCATTGGCAGGCAGATTCTTAACCACCGCGCCACCAGGGAAGTTCCTAGGTAATGGGTTCTTTATTCAAGAGGCCCTAGTTTCTAAAAGATCCTCTGAAATTAAGAGAATTATATTCATCCTGTATTTCAATTTTGAATAGTATGCATTATCTTTACTATAATAGATAAGGAAATGTATACCCTACTCCATCTCCAAATATTTGAGTATCATTTTTGCTTTATCAAGGTTTTTAAGTCTGTATTCTATAGCCATAATTCTCATAGCTGTTTAGCCTATGAATTCTTTATTTTGACTGTTCTCTCCTAGCTGGAATCTATCAAGTAATAGCCTCAAAGAGGGCTCGTAGGTGTTGTTCTTACTTTAGAATGTGTGTGCTGGTCTGCCTTTATATTTGAAGGACAGCTTATGTATAAAGTTCTTAAGCCCCACTTTCTTTCTTCAAAACTTTGTAATCGCCCATGCTGTCAACAGTGAGAGCCCCGCCAGTCCCTTTATCTGGTACCTTCTGTCATCTCCCATGGCTGCGTCTCACTGGGAAGTATGTTTTGGCATTGAATGTTGCTTTGTAGAAGTCTGAGGGTGGACTGATTTCCACCCCGCCCCACCGCCGCCACCTTTGTAACTAACTTTATGCTAGGGTGCCTGTAGAATTTTATTTATTTATGAAGTCCAGGCACTGAACTAACATATGTCTTGCCATCCCATTGTTCTATAATCCTTTTATTGTGGGAGAGGATAGGTCTTCCGACCTATATATTTAGTTTTTCTTCCTTTTTATTTCTGAGTATCTTTTCTGTTGAATTTGTAGCTTTTCTACGGAAGCAACACCAGTTGCTTTGGTCACCTTTCTCCTCTCAAATGCATGCTTTTCCCTTTCCCTCTACATTCATTGAGATTCTCTCAAGCCTTTTTTTCTACCTGTAATTAAGTTTCACCTGTCTTTTCTGTTTCTTGTGATTTCTGCTGTTTTTCATTGGATGTGTGATGGGACTGTTTTGATCTCCATATGCCGTGTCTTTCTCCTCCCCCTCCCTCATCCTCCAAATGTGGCAGGTCTCTGGGCTCATGTATAATACTCAGCTACTTGGTATTTTATTCTTTCTAATTCCTTACACCTCCTTCTTTCATCTCCTGGTGGTTACTAGTACTGAGTTTCAGCCTTCTAATGCCCTCTGAAAACTGCCTGTTGCTCATTCTAGTTGGGAATTATCTCAAATTCACCACGTTAGTTTTTCAAAATCAGCTCTATTTTGGCCTTTCTTTGTACTGTCTTTGATTTTCTTTCCATTATTGCTGTCTACATTTTTAAAAAGTATTTTTCTTTTGCTGCTGCAAACCAGTTGCCCAACTGCTCCTTTTCACTCCTGATTTCCTATTCTGATTTCAGCAGGAGTTCTTGTTGCTCATGTTCTCTTGATGACATTCTTCGTGGCTCCATCCATCAATAAACTTCTATAAATTCTTACGATTTATTTTCCCCTTTTTGCCTGTATCCTTTCTTGGAGGTAGTGTTCTGTCAGTGTGACGTATTTTAAAATGATCTTCAATGTCAGATAGTCTAGACATTTGCAATGAAGACTAATTGAGATTTTTTGTTTATTTTCAAAGTATATTTTACTGGGACTTCCCTGGTGGTCTAGTGGCTGGGACTCTGTGCTCCCAATGCAGGGGGCCTGGGTTCGGTCCCTGGTCAGGGAAGTAGATCCCACATGCCACACCTAAGAGTTCGCATGCCACAACTAAAGATCTCACATGCCGCAACTAAGACCCGATGCAGCCAAATAAATAAATAAACATTTTTAAAAAAAATATATATTTCACTGATAAATCTGTGGGTTTTTTTGCAATCAGCAGTCACTTTTTGTAGGAATACTGCAACTGTATTGTGACTGAAAACTAGTGAGCACTGTTTTTGCTTTAAGTAATTATTTTTTCCAGTGTGTAAGGTAGACTCACTCCCTGTGGCAACGCCAATTATCCTCATATTGAGCCATCTTTTTCCTTCCTTTATATTTTCTTCTAATTGCTTAACAGTTAACACTTAAGATGTGCCAGGCTCTGTTCTAAGTATCTTACATGTATTGGCTTGTTTACTCCTCCTTACAGCAATCTTGTCATCATGATAAATATAGTCATTATAACATAGAGATGAAATCACTTGCTCAGGGTGGTAGAGCTGGGGTTTAAACTCCAGCAATCTTGTTCCAGAGTCTGGGCTCTATCCACTAAGCAAACTTTGAAAAAAAATTTTTTTGATGGCTATACTATTTTATTAACGTTTAAATTTCACCAAGAGTTCAAGTATATGCTAGCCATTTGTTCAGATTTTTGAAATAAAGACAAAATAGGCAAACGGCTTTGAGGGTGCGATGTATTTAACACTGCACAATATATTCACCAACTAGGCAATCGAAGGGGTGGTATGACTATACACTTAGGAGCAGCAAGTACAGGAACAAGCCCTGGAATTGGAAGAAAAACCTGCCATTCAGGACTGAACAGAGGTCTTTGGTTGCTGACAGAATCTCCCCTTGACTTCAGACGTGAGACAAACCGAGGGAGTCTGTCAGTATACAAAAACCACTGCCTTTAGTAACAGGATGGACTTGCCAGAACCAATTCAGATTGTGGGGACCAGTCTGATGTGAGCAGGGTTGGCTGGAGGCTGGAAATGTTGCAGCTGAAGGCCAGCATCGGCAGATGACAGCAGCCATATTCTAAAAATCGCTGATTTCTACACAAGTTCCTAAGATGCTTTCCCCAAACAGGGCAAACTTTGAATATTGAGTGTATCTCATAAGTTTTCTCTTTGTTGGAATCCTGAATATGTTGTATTTTTCAGGTCTTTCTGTGGAATTCGGAACCGTTCTAATATACACATGTGAGAAGAGTTGCTGGCCTCAAAATCATCAGACTCCCGTGGAAGAATTTTGTATTATCCAAGAGGACCCAGATGAATTATTATTTAAGTAGTGCATTTCCTTTTGTGTTTTTTGTTTGTTTTCATTTTTGGCTGCGTTAGGTCTTTGTTGCTGCATGTGGGCTTTCTCTAGTTGCGGAGAGTGGGGGCTACTCTTCATTGCAGTGCATGGGCTTCTTATTGTGGTGGCTTCTCTTGTTGTGGAGCACGGGCTCTAGAGCACAGGCTCAGTAGTTGTGGCCCATGGGCTTAGTTGCTCTGTGGCATGTGGGATCTTCCTGGACCAGGGCGTATTCTTAATCACTGTGCCACCTGGGAAGCCCTTTCCTTTTGTTTATATAAATTAAAGCAAATTTTAATGTTTAAATTGTGTTTTTACCTCATTTTGACTCACAATTTATTAGCTCTTGTTTCTTTTTGCTTTTTGACACCCCTGATTGGTCTGGAGCCAGGACTAGAACCTCGCAGCTGTGGGCTGGTTAACCCTTCCAGGGTCAGTGGTCTGTGTCCACAGTGGCAGCTCAGAATGTGGTTCCTCTGTAGCCCAGAGGGCAGGTGATCCTATGTAAGCAGACTGGTGGGTTCTAGGAGGGAGAGCAGCTGGAGAGCCATGAGCGCAGCCAGCCACGTACTACCCCTGCAGCCTTGGCACTTTTGCTGTCCCTGGGTGCTGACAGAGCAAACTGTTGGAACTGCTCCAGCTGCTTGAGGCTCCAGTCCTGTGACATGAGCTGTTTATACCCGCCTGGTATTCCCCCACCCCAGGCTCTCCGCCCTCACCTCCTGCCCCTAAAGCATCACAGGAAGGGGGCCCTTTCTCTCTTCCGGACATTGTCCTTCCATCAAGCTGTCTACCTCTCCAATCTCCCCTTTCTCCATTTAGTTTTTATGTTTTCAGCTGCTTCCATTCTGCTACCCCTTGACAGCAGCATGAAAACACCTCCACTGTGTACAGACCTACTGTTTGCCTGCATAGATGAGGAAACTGGGTATTAACATAAACAATTTGGTTGATTTATGTTAATAAACTTTGGTAAATAACACATTAGGCCCATATTATCATGAGATGTGGTTCTCTTGGGCAGTGTGTGACTGGTGAGAACCCTACCTGATGCTGCCCTGCCCTCTCCCCCTTTCCTGGGAGGGTGGGAGGCACCTGGGGGAAAGTGGCTGGCTGTGTAGAAGAAAGCGAAGGTGGTCAGTGATATTTCAGGATCACTGGGTTTGCAGGGCTGAGGCTGAATGTGGACCTGCAGAGAGAGGTTTTGATTCCTCCTCTGTCATGCTGGAGAAGTTACCACCGGTTCCCCTGTGGCACTTCTGTTGTGGGTGGAGAATCCCTCAGACTGTCAGACCACTCACTCCAACTGGAGCAGAAAACATACTGCTTATATTTGCAGGTATATCACTTTGGATTTATTTAAATGGCCAGAGAGTACCCTCTTTTGATGAGAGGATGGGGTAGAACTGTTGCTTTAAACTGTTGATACAGACATTTGCAGATATCTGAGCTAGGTGTAATGTGGCTGACTTTTAGGTGGACACAACTTGTGCTTCCAACCAAACATGTTCTTGAATCTAGCTATACATGTTTGTATGAGGTCTTACCAAAATAGAGTACAGATTAGCAGGGGCGTTTCCCATGATCCCATAGAAATAATGTTTGTGACATATTGTTAAGGAAGCAAGATATGAGAAAACAAGTCTAGTGTGAACCCACTTAAATGTAAAACTCTTCATAGTGCTGTGTAAAAGATCTAGATCTGGAAATATAAACACCAGCAAGGCCCTGAGGAGTAGGATTAGGTGTGCAATTTTGTGAGTGGTGCTTTTCAGTTTTTACTTCCTGCACTTGCATCCTATTTGAATTTGTTAAGGTGGGCAAGCATTTTATACTTTATACACACTGTTCAAAGATAAACTGAGGCATAAGAATTTATTTGAGCAAAAATCAATTGGAACCAGGCAGCACCCAATCTAGCAGAAAGGAAGGAGCTTCAAGGAGCTAAACAAAATGACTTTTACAGGCAGAAAGGGACAGGAACAAGAAAGTTTTATCAGCAAAAAAGGGGGTTGGTTATTGCCAAGTTACTTTCCTTTAGGGGACGACAGGGGTCTCTCAGGTAGATTACCTAACCAGTGCTGATCCGGTGATTCCTGATTGATGGTTTAAGATTCTATTTCTGGGAGAGCCGAAACTGTAATTAAGTCTCAGTTTGGTGACATGGGGCTTAGCATAAGCGACTCCATTCTGAGCTTGTATCTTGTTTTTAACAACACACCAACCCACGGAAAAAAGCAAAGCCTCAGGGTTAGGTGTCCAGCCCAGGCAAAGGGAAGAGGGAGGCAGGAAAGAAGCAAAGGAAGGTGGCTCTATCCACTGTGTGTCTAGTGGGAGAAGGAAGGTTAGCATTTTGTTGAAGACCTCTGTTAGCTTTAGCTGCCACAGGGGGCCTTTATGAGAGCCAGTAGTAGGGAAGGAACATCAGCAGCCTACTGTGCAAGGGTGCCTCCCACCCCAACCATGGTTGGGTGCCCTGGCCCTCCCTTCGTCTCATGGATCAGGGCAACAGACTGAGTACTCCTCACGGATCAGGCTTGGTGTGTGGTTCGCGAACCAAGCAACTGATGAGGAAGACCACAGAAGTCAAAAGCATTTTCCTCTGTTTTCCACTGTCAACCAACAAAACGAAGAAAGAAGATAAGAAAAGAGTATATTTGGCGTCATAAGAATTGCAATTCGGAAGACACAGATTTGATTAAAAGGGAAGGAGTGTTCCGGGGAAGAGAAAAAGCCAGGGGCTTATAAAGGCAAAAGCCACGAGACTGTACTCTGACACAAGAAAAGAAATACTCGTCCTTAGGGATGGCGGTCACGAGTTGTTTTAGGTTAAGGATCTGATAAATAGATAGGCTGTCATGAGTTATATTAGGGTAAGGGTAAGTATCAAGTTTCTGGCAGATGTTCTGGATGCCTGCCTTAGGACAGTAAGTGGTCAAAACGTCAGATTTCATCCAGGCTGAGCCATGCATAAATTACTTTGTCAGTGGCCTTCCAGCTCCATTTTGGAGAGCTCTCTTGGCAATACTCTATTTTGATTTTCCTTTCACACCATCTTTTCCTTTTTTCTTCTAATAATTTTTTCTGACTTTAAAATTCACATTTTCTTTGAGGAGAATGAGCATCTGGGAAATACAGTAAAGTTTAGAGGAGAAATAAAAATTATCCATAATTTCATCACACACAGATACACAAAAATATTAACCATGGTTATTTTCTTCCTGTTTAAAAAAAGTTTTTTTTAACAAAATTTAATCATATGTGTGGTTTTGTATCTTTGTCTTTTCTTTTTCTTTTTTTTTTGCCTGCCGGGCCCTTCATTGTGGCTCGTGGGCTCCAGAGTGCATGTGCTCAGTAGTTGCAGGTGCTGGCTTAGTTTCCCCGTGGCATGTGGGATCTTAGTTCCCTGATCAGTGATGGAACCCGCGTCCCCTGCATTTGCAGGCAGATTCTTAACCACTGGACCACCAGGGAAGTCCTTGTATCTTTTTCATTCAATATTATGAGTGTTTCCACCATCAATATTTTCCCAGGACGTACTTTGTAACTGAAACTGAGTCCCTTGGAAATCGAGTTCCTTTACTGAGTTTATGATAAATCTCTCTCCAAAACTTTATTCCCTTTCTTATCCCCTCTGATCTCAGTCCTATGCTAACTGAACACTAATCACCCAGAGTCAGATGGCTAAAATTGCTGTTGTTGATAACATCGTTAATGTACTAACCTTGCTATTATAGATGTCATCATTAAGGTATAAACTCATGTTGTTTCTCCAGAGGAAGATGAGCTAACAGACTCCTGAACCATGGACCACGTGGCCAGAAAACTGTAAACCAGAGACTTCCTAACTCCCAAAACTACAATTAAGAAATGTCACAAGATGGTGATTAATCCCAGCCTCTTCGTTCTTCCCCTTGTGGACTTAAAAAATTATTCACAACCTAAAAGTTGAGAGTTATGTTTTATTTGGCGGGAATTTTTAGGACTTCAAGCCCAGGAGGCAGCATCTCAAGTAACCCTGAGAAAACTGCTCTGAGGAGGTGGTGGGGTGGGGAGAGCCAGGTTATATAGAAGTTTTGCAACAAAGGGCAGGTAGTTGGAACATCAAAGGGTTATTCTAAATTAAAGAAAACCAGATACCCCAAATTAAGGAATTTAGCGCTTTTCTATGTATGGGAAGATGCAAGAGTCTGGGCTCACTGAAATCATTCCTTTGATATGCACCTCAGCTATCTGGGGCCAGTATCCTGTGTTTTCACATCCTCAGTTCCCTCAGGGCTCACGGTAGGGAGTGGCTGCAGTCTGATGGCTGCTAGATGGCAGGTATTCTTTCCTTCCTGAGTTTCCTTGGGGCTCACCAGCTCACGGATGGAGGGCTGCAATTGCTGATGACTGACATCCTTTGTTTACTGATGTGGCAGGAAATATTCCATTCCTCACCCTTAAAAAAAACCCCTAGGGCTTCCCTGGTGGCGCAGTGGTTGAGAGTCCGCCTGCCGATGCAGGGGACACGGGTTCGTGCCCCGGTCCGGGAAGATCCCACATGCCGCGGAGCAGCTGGGCCCGTGAGCCATGGCCGCTGGGCCTGCGCGTCCGGAGCCTGTGCTCCGCAACGGGAGAGGCCACAACGGTGAGAGGCCCGCGTACTGAAAAACAAAAAACAAAAAAACCCCTCTAACTCAGAGACCAAGTTGAAGTGGATCTGAGGCTTGCTTCACACTCCCTTGCTTGGCACCCTGCAGTAAGTCCTTACTTTGCTGCAAACTCCCCTTGTCAAAGTTTGGCTTTCTTCACTTGGGGCATAAGAGGCCTTTGCTCGGTTACATATATGCTGCAAAGTATTTTTTTAAAATACACATCAAAAATCTAATAAATCTTAAGCCGGATAGCAGAACTACGCGCCTCGGTGCGAAGCACTACCATCCTGGAGTACAGCCGGAGGTGTGAAGAGTCTTCCGCTCACAGTCCAGCCCAGTCAGGGCCGCTCGCGGACTGGCCAGGTCCCCAGGCCCCGCCCATTCAGCGCCGCCAGGCGGCCGCAGTGCGCAGGAACGGAAGCTAGGCCGCCCCTCCCCCACTCCCTTCCGGCCGCGGCTCAGTTCTCCCGCCTCCGCCTGCGCCGAGGCTCGTGGTTGTCCCGCCATGGCACTGTCGCGGGGGCTTCCGCGGGAGCTGGCCGAGGCCGTGGCCGGGGGCCGGGTCCTGGTGGTGGGCGCGGGCGGCATCGGCTGCGAGCTCCTCAAAAACCTCGTGCTCACCGGCTTCTCCCACATCGACCTGGTGAGGGCCAGGCGTGCGCGCGGGCTGAATGGCGGGCCGTGGAGCCGGGGCCGGGGGATCGGGGCCCGGAGGTCCGGACCTGAGCTGTGGGTGCGGGGGCGGACCAAGAGGCCCTGGGGTCGTCGCTGCCCACCTAGAGGGAGCTCTTCGGCGGCTGTGGGGCGGGCGCCGCTGCACGCCGGGCCCGCTCCGCACGCTGAGGAGGCCAAGGGCCCGGGTCTTCCGGGCGTCCCGCGAAGAGCCGTCCCCCGCCTCCCAGGCAGCGCCAATTTGTGGCGGCTCTGGGGTGTGGAAGAGTCCTCGTGTCTTCGCTTCAGAGCAGTTCACCAGCTTTAACCGGAGGCAGGAGAGGATTGTCTCGAGTCCCTTGGGGATGTTGTGAGTGTTCAATTCGAAGTCCCCCTTAACTCAAATAATATGCAGAGCAGAGGATGGCGGTGGTAACAACCAGGACCTACTGAGCGCTTGTCCCGAGCCCGGCGCTGTCCTGCGCGGTTTACTCGCCTTAACGCACTTAATCTTCACTACCATCATAGGCTTGTAAACGCTGTCTTCACCCCATTTTATTTTTAACAGATAAGAGGAAAAGTGAGGTACTGTGGGGTTTAGTGACTTACCTAGGACTCCTTTGTGGCTCGCGCTCCTCTCTTCTGGGTGCAGTCTGCGTGACATTGTTATCACCGTAGATTATTTCGTTAAAGGTATTGGTTAGGATTTTAACTTTTGCATTGTTGAACAGTGACGGGAAGCTACTGTAATTCTGAGTCAAGTCATTTCTGTTAATGTAAACTTTTTAGAGATTGGAGTTGTAGCCTGAAATTTGGATGTGAGTTTATAGAATCTTAAGGTGTAGTGGAAACAGGGAATTAAAAAAAAAAAAAAAAAGTAGAGGTGGCCGACTGAACTAATAAATGAGTGACTGGGGGGAAAAGCATTTACGCATTTTCCATTGGTTTTTATAGGGTTAGTCTTTCCATTCAGTTCTGTATCCCAAATATGAATGTGGCATAGCTAATACCTACTAATACTTCTTCAAAAGGATCATTTTGTAATAGACAAGACAGTGAATTGGGGCACCTGAAAAATAAATGCTGATCCTTTTTTATTTGGTTTAATTTTTGTAGTAAATTTAGAAAGCACAGATAAAAAATGTTAGGTGATTATATGTTTTGGTGATTTTCACCAAAACCATTAGGGTGTTTCACAGTTAGAACATTTGATTACTCTTCATGTAACTTTATTGAAATGGAGTGAAAATGGTTTTAGTTATAATTATTTCTTCTCTTATATTTACTTTGAAGCAGTAATTAGGTAAGACTTAAAACATGAGACTTCTAACCTTGTGTAGAAGTTTCCCTCCACAGCCCTCAAGTAATGATTGTAAATGAAATTGTGTGTGGGTAAAGACTTTTTGAATTAAAGAAAGCAGCAAAAATTCAGTAAATCTATTTGCCAAGTATCATTTAAGAAAAAGAACAGGGCACAGTTAGATCTATTATGTTGGATTTGAAAGTAATCAGATTGATAGAGAAATGATGGAAATTTAATGCATTTTTAGCATCATTTTGTCATCTAAGGAATTTCCTAACATATTTGCCAGTATGATTAAACAAATGAACAAAAAAAGCATCCTTTCTAAAATATTTTTGAGAAAGTTGTATCTGAAATTAAATTTTGTTTTAATATGCATTAAATTATTTTTATCAATTTAACAACTTTAGTATATTGGTCAAAAAGCATTTTCTCCCCTAACATAGCAGATATCAAAACTTCTGGGTTATGGGTGCTGAGGTTAGTGATACGTATTGCTCAAACATACCAGGAAATTTGTGATTTATCTGGGGTTTATGCATTTGTAGATTGATCTGGATACTATTGATGTCAGCAACCTCAACAGGCAGTTTTTGTTTCAAAAGAAACATGTTGGAAGATCAAAGGCTCAGGTAACTTTGTATTTCTCATATCATTTCTATTTATTCACTTATATTTCTGCCCTTTGGTGGATCTTCTATTTATGGTATTAGGTTAATTTGGACTCTCTAGTAGGAGGGAGAATATGGGGGAAGCCGTCTCTTTTTAGCTGAGGGATTATGAAGAGTAAGAAGATGTCTAGAAAAGGACAGAAGACTGTGCCATCCTTTCTTATCTACAGAGGAAATAAAAGTGCTCTACCCAATCCTGTAAATGGTGTCCCCTTCTTAAATTTCTGATTGTTTACTTAGAATGAGCCTTGTGTTCCTACATTGCCTAGAGCTTGGCTGCTCCTGTGTTTGTGGGCAAGAGAAGCTACAGCTTATGTCATTGTCCCCTTTAGAAGAACACAGCCTCCCCTGAGGTTCTAGCCATCCTGATCTTTCTTTAGTTCCTTGAATGTTCCATCTTGATTCAGGGTTTTAAAACATCTTTCTCTTTGCTTTTCTCCCAGCTTTTTGGGCGAACTTTCACTCTTTTCTCCTTTTCGTTTTTCAGATTTTCTCTAGGCGTGCTTTCCTAAATCTCTTAGACTAAATCATATCTTCCACTCATTACAGCCTCTACTTTTTCTATGTATCATTTATCATAGTTTGTAGTTAAATTTATCTGGATGGTTATTTGATTAATGTCACTTGCTCACCAAGTGCCTTATACGGTTTCTGATACATGGAAGATGCTTAGTAAATATTTGTTGAATGGATGAATGACACTTGGTTACTGCATTTGATATTTTTGCTGAAGCTTGCCATTCAGGTACAAGTGTATATAAGTAGGTGAAATAACTATTGTCTACCATAGATAGATTTCATATTCAGATAGAAACGTTGTAGTAATTTAGTAAATTAGTAATTTAGTGTTGTTTGTTTTTCCAGGTTGCCAAAGAAAGTGTACTGCAGTTTTACCCGAAAGCTAATATCATAGCCTACCATGACAGCATCATGAAGTATGCTCTAATTATTATGTTGCAAAATTGTGTTTGCTGTGAATTTTTAATTAAACCTTTAAAGTATAATACTTTTATTAGCTAAATATATGAACTCAGAGTCATTCTGCTTATTTAAAAATTTTTCTAGAATAATTAAAATGTAGTAGGTTGTGTCCACATAAGTGACATTCTTTTAACAGTTCATATATATATGTGTGTGTGTGTATATATATATATGTATATATATATAATTTGAATGATTTAGATAAGAGGTCATTTACTCTAATACTTTCAATAAATAAGTTACTTGGAAACCTAAAAGGACCTTATATTCTTGTTTTAAATAAAGAGCTATTCTAAACTATAAGAAACCAATATACATGATGATTCAGACTTTTCTAAATATATTGCTCTCATTCTGATCGATTTCAGCTGTGGCCTTTTTCAGTTTAAAAGGTTCCCTCTCAAAATAATTTGTTTGTTAGGACTGTGACTTCTGTAATATAACACTGGGAATTGTGATGGGGCAGTAGTTTTGATGGTACATAAATATACTCTGATCTCAGTAAAGATAGAGTAAAAATATAATTTTGGAGGCGTTGGGGCAAAGGAACCCTGCGTCTAAAATGTCCTTTATCTATAGTTGTTGTCCACAAGTAAGTGGTTTTAAAAATAATGAGTTCTTGTTTGAGGCCTGGATTAGAGAAAGTCTTATGCTTTCTCAGGGAATTTGTGTTTCCAGCTTCCTTTTCATTCTCTGGATGTTTGCTCTACAAGCTTGCCTGTAGCCCTACAACCTCCTTACCCTCTGTTGCTTTCCCAGTGCTGCTAAAAGCAGGGACCCTAGGGGCCTGAACCCTGCCTGATCCTGACCATGTGAGGTGAAGCTACAGGCCAGGCAGATCCTGGGAATGTATTCTTTGTATGTTCCCAGGCACTTGCTGCCCCAAGAAGGCCTGGTGGGACTCGAAGTCATGCCAGTTTGAGATTCTGCTCTGTGCCCGAGGTAGCTGGCCAAAACAGATGTGTGGTTTAAATCTGTTTCTGGTGTTTGGGGAAAAATCAAACCTATCTATATTGTAGAGACCCCTAATATCAGTTATTTTTGTACCTTTATTACTTTAATGTGCTTTTTAGGACCCTGTATTATACTGTGAAGCTCATGTGTAAGGCCGGTTGTTTTGGTGACCTTTTTTTTTTGTTGTTGTTTTACTTTGTAGCCCTGACTATAATGTGGAATTTTTTCGACAATTTATATTGGTTATGAATGCTTTAGATAACAGAGGTGAGATTATTTTAATACTTTTAATTCTAAGTATTTCCCTTCCTCCATAACAAGGTTGTTTACAAAATTAGTGTTAATTAAAATATGTCCTTATGAGTTAGAACTTAAAAGACCTAAAGGGAAGTAAGATCAGGTTTAAAGCTTGCCAATTGATTGTAATTTTAACTAGAACTAGTGTGAATATAGGGGAAGTTAAAATCATTAAAGAGGATGATGCATAGGTTGCGTGCATGTATATTTGTTTCAGATTATCCCAGCACTTAAGCACAGTGTGACTTCCTTTGTGTGTGTGGAGATCTAAGATTCTATCAGTGCCCAAATTTCACCCAAAACCAATTGAGTCAAACTCTGTAAATGGGACCTAAAGATCATATTTTTTCACAGTTCCCCAGATGATCTAAAGGGCAATGAAGGCTGAAAACCACTGTTTTGAGAGTAAGGCAATAGGATGTCAAAGTTAGCATAGAAGTCATGGCTCTTGAATTATTTTGGGTATATCTGGTGCTGCAATATATCAGACTGGATCCTATTACGTGTACACATTTTGGACCATTTAAACTTTACACAAGTTGGTGATATTTCATATAATCAAGTATCATATAGCCAGTTATTGTTTACAAATCTTTGTGTCTGGAATGTGGGGTGAAAATAACTTAAAATACTCTTTCTGTAACTACTTCCACATGTAAAAGTACATCTGTCAAATGAGTTTGTAACAATTTGGGGCCAGAAATATCAAAAGAAAAAACATACAAAGTAGCATTATAAAGAGGATAACTCTTAACCAGACTCATCTTTTTTCCCCTCACCTTAAACTGCCTTAATAGTTCCAAGTTGGGACTTCCCTGGTGGTCCAGTGGTTGAGACTCTGAGTTTCTACTGCAGGTGGCGTGGGTTTGATCCTTGGTCGGGGAACTAATACCCTGCATGCCGTGAGGCAAAAAAAAAAAGTTCCAAAGTTGATATTCCACATTCTCCATTTACTTCCATGTATTACCTGATAATTTTATTGGAATAAGAGCAAGTTAAGGGGTTGGAAAATGTTGAAACAATGTTTTAGCCATATTTAATAGAAGTAGGTATAGCAATAGAAGAGGAAGATGGCACTTTGGTATTAAAAAGTAATATATAGGGGTGCTTCTCCTACAGTAAATTTGTGATATAAATTTCTTACCTTTGAAATTTTGTTGAATGTCTCTTAAATGTCTATAACACTTGTATTACTCTGGTCATAGCTATAAGAAAGTTGTACATGAAATAAAAACAATAAAAAATGGTTTGGGTAAATTTCATCCTAATTAAAGGTAACTACATAATTTCTTTTTTCTTTTTTTTTTTGTAAACTCCTGTTAACTAGTATTTTTCTTCCAGCTGCCCGAAACCATGTTAATAGAATGTGTCTAGCAGCTGATGTCCCTCTTATTGAGAGTGGAACTGCTGGTTATCTTGGGCAAGTAACCACTATCAAAAAGGTAAAGTACTTTTTTTGGTTTGGTTTGGTTTGGTTTGTTTTTTGCTTCCCAAACATTTATTTGGGACCTTAAGGAGGGAAGAAGTAAACTTTGGATATATGGGCAAAGATCTTTTAGCTCTGTGCTATTTTGTTTCATGTAGCTTATATATTAAAATCCTTAGGCTGGCAAGCATAATAAACTTGCCTTTTTAAATTCTTTGTAGCCGTGAGACTACATGTCATGTTGTAGTTGATATATGGTAAACCAGCCTTCTGAAAAGTTACTTGTCTAAAGTCTGGATTTATAGATCTGAAGAGTATTTTGAAAAAAATTTTTGGAGTATTTGTGAGTACTGATATTTCAAATATTTAGATAAAACTAGAGAATAAGAACAAATGTGTGTTCATAAACCCAGTTTTATACAATCTCAGCATTGCTATTCATTTGCTGCTCAAATCTTTTTTCTTTGAATTCTTTTAAGAAATTAAACATAGATACATTTGAAGAATCATTTTGCAGGTTTTGAAAATAAAAGGAATTAAACTCTACTTGAAATTTGGTATTTTTGTCTGCTCTTTGGCAGTTTTTCCATATTGAAAATTGTGGCTGTGCTTCAGTTGTTTTTACTGTTTAATGTTACTCTTCGAAAGCTTAATTTATATCATTCTACAAAGACTTATAAATATCAGTTTATGAGGGGTGACTGCTTGCCATATCGCTGCCCCCAAGAAAGCATATTGGAAGGACACCAGAAATGGCATTATGGAGAAAACACTTCATCTGCTGCAGTTTATATTAAAATATTATTTGCAGGTTTGGGGTCTTTACCATGATCCTGAGACACTAGTATGTGTTAAGAGATTGAGAATTGCCAAGATAAAGAATATTCATTCTAAATTTTAGAAAATTATCTCAGGTGCCGTGGACTTCTTTCAAGGATTCCTTACAGTATAACTTTAAACATAACCCTTTAGCAACGAAATGAAGAGTATTTGGTTTGGTAATACTTAGGATTTTTCCATGTATCTGGATAGATCTGGAAATTAATGCTTTAAATTCACTTAATCTTCAAGAGCTTATAAGGTAAATCTATAAATAATATTTAAATAACTGAGTTTCACAACTTTGAGAGATAATTGGTTGGAAAGTTATTTGTCTTTCCCTGTCTGTTTAGTGTGATCAAGGTAAACTTGTATTTTCTCCTCACCAGGCCAGGAATCAGAGAAGTCCTGGCTTAGTCTTAGCTGTGACTATGGTAGATTCAGTTAACTTTTATGTTGTAGTTCCTTATCTGTAAAGTAAGGATTTTGGAGTCACTAATATTTTAAAATTTTCTTGACAGTTGGAATATAGATGAATGAAATGTTTATGATTATATTACAATATTGAGAAGCCACCATGATGGGATAAATGTTTTTCTCATGTCCTGACTTTGCAGGGTGTGACTGAGTGTTACGAATGTCATCCCAAACCAACCCAGAGAACTTTTCCTGGCTGTACAATTCGTAACACACCTTCAGAACCTATTCATTGCATCGTTTGGGCAAAATATTTGTTCAAGTAAGAGTATATATATTTCTGGGCATACTTTTAGTACTGATAATGGACAGTGGGGTCATTCTTATTTAAATACCTTGGAGAAATTGTACTTATGATGATGAAGCTTAGTCTGACTGGAGGCAGGCATGCAACTAAACGAATACAAATCCATGTATCCGGAAATACTAAAACATACTTAGAAGTAACTCATTGGTTAAAAAAGAAATAATGGAAGTTGAAAATACTTCGTAATAATACTGAAAATACTACATGTGGAACTTGCAGGATACATTGAATGTGGTAGTTGGAAGAAAAGATACAGGCTTACACACATGAAGAGAGGTGAACATTAATGAGCAAAGCATCCAACTTATGTTAGAAAAAGAACAACATAAAGTCAAAAAAATTAGAAGGAACGATATAATTGAGGTAAGAGCAAAAAATAAGTTGGCAGGTTTGATCATAAAAAGGAGAGGGGGATAGATAACTAAGTGGGGAATATAATCTCAACACAGATTAGAATAATAAGGGGAAAAAAAGGGATGATAATAAAAGATTATGCCACTACATATTCCCCCCACCCCCACCCCCAGCTGCGGTGGGTCTTTGTTGCGGCATGCAGGATCCTCTGCTGTGGCATGCAGGCTCTCTAGTTGTGGCCCTCATACTCAGGCTGCGTGTGGGCTTAGTTCCCTGACCAAGGGTGCAACCCGCATCCCCTGCATTGGAAGGTGGATTCTTAAGCACTAGACCACCAGGGAAGTCCCTATGTCAGTACATTTAAAAAACTTAATGATTGGATAAATTCATTTTAAAAACTTAGAAAACTGACTCCAAAAGAAATAAAAGCCTCCCTAGGGAAATTTAATCAGTGGTTTAAATTTCTCTGATGCACCAAACCTATGTGAATTTATAGGTGATTTCCACTAAATTTGCAAGGAATATATCATTCTAATCTTATATAAAGTCTCAGAGAAACTTTTTTAAAAAATGGAATACTTCATGTTTTGGGGCTATCATATCTTTTTTTTGTGTGTGGTACGCAGGCCTCTCACTGTTGTGGCCTCTCCCGTTGGCAGAGCACAGGCTCCGGATGCGCAGGCTCAGCGGCCATGGCTCATGGGCCTAGCCACTCCGCGTCATGTGGGCTCTTCCCGGACTGCATGAACCCGTGTCCCCTGCATCGGCAGGCAGACTCTCAACCACTGGGCCACCAGGGAAGCCCCCAGGGGCTATCATATCTTTGATAGCAAAACCAGTTAAGGCTGGGGACTTCTCTGGTGGTCCACTGGGTAAGACTACGTGCTCCTAATGCAGGGGGCCCAGGTTCGATCCTGGGTCAGGGAACTAGATCCTGCATGCATGCTGCAACTAAGAGTCCAGTTAAGACCAGGCACTGCATGCATGCATGCATGAATAAATAAATAACCTTTTTTATTTTTTAAGAGAGGCCATTTTGTTATTTATTTACTTATGTATTTATTTAGTTTTGGCTGCATTGGGTCTTTGTTGCTGCACGCAGGCTTTCTCTAGTTGCGGCGAGCAGGGGCTGCTGTTTGTTGTGGTGTGCGGTCTTCTCATTGTAGTGGCTTCTCTTGTTGCGGAGCATGGGCTCTAGGTGCGTGGGCTTTAGTAGTTGTGGCTCGCAGGCTCAGTAGTTGTGACTCGTGGGCTCTAGAGCGCAGGCTCAGTAGTTGTGGTGCACAGGCTTCCTGGATCTGCGGCATGTGGGATCTTCCCAGACCAGGGCTCAAACCCGTGACCCCTGCATTGGCAGGCGGATTCTTAACCACTGCACCACCAGGGAAGTCCCTGGTCAGGTATTTTTAGGATGCCCCACTGTCGGAATTTGTCTGTTTTTCTCTTGATAATACTGTGGTTATGGATTTTTGGGAGAAAGATCACGGAGGTAAAGTGCCATTTTCATTATATCATATGAAGGGTACATGTTGTCAACATGTTTTATGACTATTAATGTAGGCCTTGATTACTTTAAGGTAGTGTTTGTTTTCTCCACTGTAAAGTTACTCCCTCCCCTTTCTATATTGTCCTGTCTCTTCTCACCCATTTATTGATATCAGTGTGGACTCATTGATATTGAATATGGTTTGGGTTATAATCTAATACTGTTTTATTTTGTTGCTCAAATTGTTCCAGCTTTGGCCACTGGGAGCTCTTCAGTTGGCTTTGTGCTCTTTGATATACTGCCATCAATGTGTCGGGGTTTTTTGGAGCAATTCCTTACTTTCTGGTACTACAAGATGTTCCACGCTCATCTTTTATGTTTCCTGCTTCAGCTCTAGAATTAGACATTTCTTCAAGGAGCCCTGGTTCCTTTAATTGAAGAATGATACTAGCAACCAAGATGCAAGTGCTTAGGCATAGTTCTGGGGTGCCATTTCTTTTAGGCCCTCTTAGCTGACAGAGCAAAAAGTATGTTTATACTAATTTGTATATATAAAATATTGATATGATTCAATGCAATTCTAATTAAAATCTCATCGGGGATTTTATTGGAACTTGTTCAGCTGATTCTAAAATTTATATGGAAGAATAAAGCCTAAGCGGAACCAAAACACTCTTAGAAAAGAGTAAGTTGAGGGGACTTGCTCTAACAGATTTCAAGATTTAATATAAGGTAAAAATAATTTAGTGAGTTGCTGGTGCAGGGATAGAAAAACAGACTGTAACTGAGGTTGCACAGTAGATCCCAGATGAAAGAAGGGACTAAATAGAAGGGAAGGCAGTTCACTACCAATGTGGAAGAAAATTGTATTCTCTACTTCAAATGATATGTGTAAATTAAATATATAGAAATTAAGTCCAAGTGGATTAATTATTCAGATGTGAAAGACAAAACTTTAAATTTTTCTAATATAGAAGAAAATCTTTATCTTTGGGGTTAAGGAACAATTTCTCAAGATACAAAAGTGTTAATTATAAAGTAAAGGATTGATACATTCAAATTCATTTAGTGTTTCGTCATCAAGAGACATTAAATGATGTATAAATAATAAGCTGTTATATGGGATGAAAGAGCTGTAACATATAAGCAACTAAAACTGTGATCTGGAATATATTCCTGTAATCAATAGGAAAAAGACAACCTGACAAAATAATACTAACAGACATTTTTTCACTTAAAGGGAAACCCAAATAGGCAATAAGCAAATGAAGATAGTGTTTAACTTTATGATTGACTTGCAAAATCATGAATAAACCCACAGTAACATACTATTTTATACTTGCTAGTTTGGCGCAGAACATTAGGTCCGGAGAGGAAGTAAGTCGATAGAAACTCTTATATGCCGTTGTGGGGCTGTATTTTGGGGCACAACCAGTGTGGGAAACAAATGGCCATTTTCTTGTGAAGCGTATCAGGATCTTTGAGATTTTTACTGTGCAAAGGATTTCTTTAAGATAGGTTTATTATCAGACTTCCGTGGTGGTCCAGTGATTAAGACTCCGTACTTCCCATGCAGGGGGCACAGGTTCGATCCCTGGTCGGGGAAGTTCCGCGTGTTGCAGCCAAAAAAAAAAAAAAACATAACTTTTTAAGATAGCTTTATTATAAGTTACGTGCTTGAGGAATGGTTGGAAAGTTATTAAGCAATTCTTAGGATAACTTGCTTAACGAAAGAGAATTTCAGCTTAATACTTTTCTGTTATTTCTTATAAAAGAAAACCATCTTATTCACTGCTGAGTTTCTTGCACCTAGACCAGTGCCTCGCACATAATAGGTGGGTCAGTATTTGTTTAACAGCTAGCTGCAGGTATACTTCACAATTTTTATTCTGGCAGTGGAATATTATCCATGTTGGAATGTAAAAGCTGCTCATGTGTCTCTTGATCAAAGATTTTAACATAGGAATTTGCAGAGCCTAGCTGGCAGAAATGAACCTAGGTCTACTAAAATTTAGCCTTGCCTGTGTTGTGGTTGAAATGAGAATGCAAGCAGTTTTGTTTTGTTTTTTTTATTTAGTTAGTTTTGGCTACGTTGGGTCTTCGTTGCTGCGTGCAGGCTTTCTCTAGTTGTGGCGAGCGGGGCTACTCTTCGTTGTGGTGCGTGGGCTTCTCATTGCGGTAGCTTCTCTTCTGGCGGAGCACGGGCTCTAGGCGTGTGGGCTTCAGTAGTTGTGGCACATGGGCTCAGTACTTGTGGCTCGTGGGCTCTAGAGCACAGGCTCAGTATGGGCGCATGAGCTTAGTTGCTCTGCAGCATGTGGGATCTTCCCAGACCAAGGCTCAAACCCGTGTCCCCTGCATTGGCAGGCAGATTCTTAACCACTGTGCCACCAGGGAAGTCCCTGCAAGCTGTTTTAAACAGATTGTTTTAATATGTTTATGGAACATAATTTGTCAGTTGTTTATTTTTCATCCCTACTAAAGATTTGAGATAACTAAATTAGTTGTTTTTGAGAAAAGTAGGAAAAGTTAACCTTTGTTCAGAGTATTTTGTTGTACATAAATATTTACTATTCTTAAATGATAGCCAGTTGTTTGGGGAAGAAGATGCTGATCAAGAAGTGTCTCCTGACAGAGCTGACCCTGAAGCTTCCTGTGAGTAAACTAGTTGGAGTATATTTTCTTATTGGTGAGCACTATCTTTATTTTGCTAATTTAATATTGATAGCTTAATGCGGGGGGAAATAATTGCTGTTATGTGCTAGATAATATGTATTTAAGATGTGTTTTTAAAAATGGGTACTGCCATTTTACTTGTGAGGAAACACTGTGCAGGGAAGTTTTACAAATCTAGTAAATAGAGCCAGGAGTTGTTCTCAGATCTGATTATAGGTCTGTACTTGGAACTGCTCTACATGTGGCCTTCAGAAACTGAGGCAGAAAAAGATGGTGATGAGCATATTATAATTCTGTCTCCTTGAACTCAGAATGTGTCAGATGCTGGTGACCTCCATGAGTGACTCTCTTTTCCCCTAAGGGTAGATAAGAGCTTAGTTCTATACTAACTACAGTTGAAAATAAAATGGTGTTTGTTTTGTAGGGGAACCAATGGAAGCTGAAGCCAGAGCCAGAGCATCTAATGAAGATGGTGACATTAAACGCATTTCCACCAAGGAATGGGCTAAATCAACTGGATATGATCCAGTTAAACTTTTTACCAAGGTTAGGTTTACTTTTTTTTATAATTGTAGATAGATTTTTGTTACTCTGTTTTAAACTAGTACATGATTGAATTACACTTCTTTTTATGCCAACTGCTGTCTTAGTGAATTCATTGATGCAGGTGGGATAAACAGGTTTGAAATTTTAACATCAATACTAAATCAGTATAGCATCTTTATAGAAGGTAAAATACAGAGGCTTGCTTATTCACTCTTGGTTGTCTTTCCTTCCCTCAATTTCACTGAACTTCTTGATTTTCTTTACATAACTGACTTTTGGTTCCTGCTGTTTCTCGTCTTATATCCCTTTGCTGCTCAAATCTTCTATTGAGAGTTTGGGTGACATGTTCTAAATTGCTCTTGAATCCCTAAGCCTGTGTTCTTGGGTGAATTCCTCTTCATTTTATATATTGTTTGCTCAGTATTTTTAGAGAAATCTGTAAGATTGCTTTAATTAGGTCTACCTAATTATGGCTCAGCTAGGCCCTCAGATCTGTGTTTTTAAAAGTCTTTTCTCTTTTCCCTGCTTTTTTTTTTTTAATTAAAAAAATTTTTTTTGGCGGGGGGGGGGCGGGGTGCTTCCCTGGTGGCGCAGTGGTTGAGAGTCCGCCTGCCGATGCAGGGGACACGGGTTCGTGCCCCGGTCCGGGAAGATCCCACATGCTGTGAAGCAGCTAGGCCCGTGAGCCATGGCCGCTGAGCCTGCGCGTCCGGAGCCTGTGCTCCGCAACGGGAGAGGCCACAACAGTGAGCGGCCCGCATACTGCAAAAAAAAAAAAAAAAAAATTTTTTTTAATTGGAATATAGTTGATTTACAGTGTTGTGTTAGTTTCAGGTGTGCAGCAAAGTGAGTCAGTTATACATATACATATATTCACTTTTTTTAAGATTCTTTTCCCATATAAGTCATTACAGAGTACTGAATTCCCTGTGCTATACAGTAGGTTCTTACTAGCTCTTTCCTGTTTGAGAGAAATCCCTTTGAGTAAAGGCTAGCGCTTCCACCTGCTATTTTTCCGTCTTGTACCTTTTTCTTCAAATAGTATTTTCTCTCTCCCCTGCATCTTGAGTCTCCTGGCTCCTCCTGTCTGCTTTCTGACATGCACACGTCCTGTTGTCCTAAGCAAATGGCCTACTGCTCCCTCCAGCTTCTATTTCATCTTTCCTCAGTGACAATACATGTCACAGGTTGACTTTCTTAAACCTACTGCATTTATTTCCTCACTACAGCCTTTACCTTAGAAAATGGTTTTTATTTTGATTATACTTAAAATCAAATGCACTTAACTCTGATATGGATATCGACAGTGTTTTCCAAACTAGTATCCATATACCTATTTCCATTCTAACCTGAGCAGCAGCTGAATGCCAGAATAATCTGAAGTACCTCTCCAGTCCGTTGTTCAGCAGGTAACTTTAAGCGTCTGCTGTGTGCCAGGGGCCACTTCAAGTACAGAGGATTTAGTGGTGAAAGACCGAAAATAGGGTCCCAGCTCTTTTTAGGGAGGGAACTCAGCATCTGGAAGGGAAGTCAAACATCGAACAAGGAACTTCAAGTTCAGGGTGTTATGACGTTAAGTTCTGATGCATTGGAACCCTCTGATAATAACTAAACTTAACCCCACTTATTATTAAACATTATTATTAAACCTAGTATGAGGGTTCAGAAGAGGCTGTCCAGAGGCTGTCAAGACTTCTTTAAAGTCTTGACATTTCAACTCAAGACTTTAAAGAATAAGGGTGGGGATGAGTGTGCAGCATATAGAAAGAAAGTTTTAGGTTGAAGAACTGAAATAATTCCCATTAAACGGGAGAGTGGAAAGAGGACTGGAAAGGTAAGCTGAGGTTAGATCTGGCAGGACTTTCTAGGTCACGATAAGGATGTTATACCAAGACAGTGGGAATCCATTAAAGGGTAGTGTATAATCCATTAAAGGGTAGTGTATAAGGTATAGAAAGCATGCAGTGCACTATTGTAGGACCTGATGTTCCTTTTGTAACCAATATGAGACAGTGCCTTCTGGAGTTGTGCAATGCCAGAGTAATCTGAAGTACAACCCATCTGCATTCCCAGTGGAGTGTGGAGGAAAAGTTAGACTCAACAGGACTTTGTATGTATAAAGTCAGGAACGAAGAATAATACTAACTGGTTTCCTGCTGGGCAGCAGGTGAACAGAGGTGCCGTTCTCTGAGATAGGTAGGGTGGGAAACAGATGTGTGCGTGGGGTTGGGGAAGAGGGGACGGTGATAGAATTAATTTTGAGATTCTTCTCGGATATTAGCGAGATGACAGGTGGTTCTATAGGTAAATAGAGCAGTTTAGACTAGGGATTTGGTTGAGATTCATAGGTTTATAGAAGGAGACAGGAGTGTGAAGATAGGGACTTCCCAGGTGGTTCAGTGGTTAGAATCCACCTGCCAATGCAGGGGACACGGGTTCGAGCCCTGGTCTGGGAAGATCCCACATGCTGCGGAGCAACTAAGCCCATGCGCCACAACTGCTGAGCTCACGTGCTACAACTACTGAAGCCCGCGTGCTACAACTACTGAAGCCTGTGCTCCGCAACAAGAGAAGCCACCGCAGTGAGAACCCTGCACACCACAACGAAGAGTAGCTCCCGCTCACCGCAACTAGAGAAAGCCTGCACACAGCAACAAAGACCCAACGCTGCCAAAAATAAATAAATATTTTAAAAAACTTACAGTACTCAGAACTGTGTGGTTTTCACACTGAGTTGTACTCTAATTAGTTGTATATTTGGCTGGTTTTCAAAGATTAAGGATGCTTAATAAATATTTATTGAATTGAGTATATTTTGATAGAAATAGTTCTTTTAACTTAGCCACATCTAAATTCATACCCGGTACATGCAACAAACCTGTGGAATAAATCAGTCAACAATAGAAAATATAGCTAAGGAAAAGGTAAAACTATTAAAGTCATCTGATATTCTGCCACATAGGAAGTGTGATTCATGTGATGGTCTCTCAGTCTACATGTGGTAATGTTTATGTTTTTATTTTCGAAATAGGAATTGTTTTGTGTGTTTGAGGTTATTTGCGGGGGTGGGAGCACATTTCAAGGACGTTGCAGATGGTTAAGAAATTCTGTTTTTGAGCCCTTTTTAAATGTGTGTGCTTTACTGGTATGTACCCACAAACTTGGAGATATTGCTAACTGGTACCTTTAGGCTCAGTTCTTATGGAGTTGGTGTGTATTCACTTAGTCTGCTTGAATGGTATGATTGTGCTTCCGACTGATCTGAGGAGCTAATTTAGGGGAGGTGACTTGGGAGGACAGGGTCAGTCAGCACAGTTCAGAGTTCCCTTACTCTGCTTTCACCAGCGTCTCTGATTTTAACTGTTTTCACATACAGGGGTTTTGTGTAAAATTTCCTTTTACACAAAGGTTTAAGCTCCCCCTGCCCCTTTGAGAATTGTTAACCTACTGGTATATAACATGTGTTCTTTAAATCAGATTTTATAGTGTAATGTTTAAAGTAAATCAGCAGGGAAATTTTGTTATATTTTATCAGCATAGGGACTGTAGGGTTCATGAAATTTACCTTTCTTCCTTTCCTTCTTTCCTTCTTCCCTTCTTTCTATCTTAGCTTTTTAAAGATGATATCAGGTATCTGTTGACAATGGACAAACTGTGGCGGAAAAGGAAACCTCCAGTTCCATTGGATTGGGCCGAAGTGCAAAGTCAAGGTAAAGGATACATTTTTGTTTTTGGGATACCTAAATTGGAAATTCTCTAACCTAAAGTCTTTAAATAGCCCTGTCATTTCTTAGTATACAGTGGTATACACCCATGGTAAGAAATTCAGACAGTTCAGCAAAGTATGAAGAAGGAAAATCACTGGAAATCTCATCACCTAGGGAAATAGCTACTGTTAATGTTTTAGGGAATGTCGTGGTGATAACTCCGTGCACGTAGACGCAGGCAGTTGTATATGCACTTTCCGTAAATGGAATCATACTATTTATATACTCTGACTTGCTCTTCTCAGTCAGTATTATTTAACTAGTCCCTTATCAGTTAACATTTAGTTGTTTCATATTTTCCCTGACATAAAGTGTTGTTCCTTTAACTTATTTATAACTTTAAGTGCAAGAAAAACTATTGTAGTAGTGACTGCTTCCTTACCCACTCTCCTTCAACACATTGTGTCTCAGCTTGTTTTGCACAGCAGTGTTCAGCATAGTGGAACTTAAAAGGTACCAGGAGACTTAGGATGTCAGTTTGGAGCAGTTTTCCACAGTTATCTACAGTAACGGATACATCACTTTATGGCCCAATTCAATTATTGCTCTAATAGCTTCCGCTTACTGAATGCTAACTATGTTCTGGGCATAGTGATTATTATCTTATCTACATTATATTCTTGAATCCTCTAGTAATCTCCTTATGAAGTTCTGAGACAGTCTTGCACCTTTCCCATATCAATATTAGCGATTTTCTTGTACACGTAAGTGTATCATAGTGATAATTACTTTAATGGAATTTGTTTCATATTATTTGATTTTCTTATCGTCGGGTATTGAATTGTTAAACAGAGTAGAGGAATGATGTTAATAGTGAAATTTCTAATATTTTTTTCTTTAGGAGAAGAAACCAATGCATCAGATCAACAAAATGAACCACAGTTAGGTCTGAGAGACCAGCAAGTTCTAGATGTGAAGAGCTATGCACGTCTTTTTTCAAAGAGCATTGAGACTTTGAGAGTTCATTTAGCAGAAAAGGGAGATGGAGCTGAGCTTATATGGGACAAGGTTTGTTTTGAAAATGTGGGGCAATTACTTGTATATCAAATGTATATTTTAGTTCTTGAGCTGTACCAGAACCTAGTAATTTGGGGGTATTGTTTATTCTACCAGATTTTGAGGACATGTTGATTTTTGTTTGGATGTTTTCATCTCTAATTACTACATTGAACTATGAATTTTCTATATGTGAATTTAAGCAATATCATAAAACCTCATTTTAGATTCTCACGTGTTCATGGTTTATAAATGTGACTTTAATGGAGTAAAATGTTTATCTGACTTAAGCAAATAGGCTTAAGAGAACTTCTTACGTAATAGAGATTTGTTAATAGAAGTCATAATATCTTTTTGGAGACAACAGCTCATAGGCCTAATTTGGCCTTGAAAGTAATAAAATTGCCTTTTAACTCTTAAAAGTCTGAGAGACTTCTCAATTGAAAAATGAGATGTAGTTTTTCTTACAAGTTAAAACAATATTTAAAAGTATTTTGCAGTTAAATGTTACATTTTGAAATTTGGTGAGTTTACTTATTTTTAATTGTAGTCAATATTTTCTGTGGCTGTAAATGATTTATCTGATAAAGTTTATATGTTCATATATTGGTAAAGATTTGCTGTGAGTTTTAAAGTAAGGAGAAAAGTTTGATCAGTTTAAGAAAACTAAGGTAACTTTATGTGCAAATTTTGAGATGGGTTGAATCAGTCATCTGAAATAAAGCTGGTAAATTTAGATTGGGGGAGTCTTGTAAACATTAGTCTTTAGGGTTTGTGTGCTATAAGGAGTAACTTAAAAAATTTTTTTTTCATTGTTACTGTTACACTAGTGGTTTGGGAGGTTTTCATCTATACACAGGGGCTACATAACAAAACTTGGAACTGTGAATTGTTAGCCTCTGTGAGTAAACTCTGAAACTAATGGGTGTGATAAGCCAATTGCCTGGGGAAGTACCTGATGGACACTGTGTTGGGTACTCTTAAATAATCATATTTAATTCTCACCACAACCTTACAAGATGTTTATATAATTTTCCCTATTTAACAGATTAATGAATATTGGGTCAGGGAGGTTTATTTGCCTGTGGTTACATAGCCAGCCAAATAAGTATGTAAAGAACCCACATCCTATCAATGCTTTTTCTTTTATACTTTGATGTTTCTGAATTATGGGCTACGATAGTTTCTTCTCAGTTCAAAGCCGGAAACCTTGCTGAAATCTAATTAGAGAGACTAGGATATAGGCTCAGGAAGAACGGAAGTTGTAAAGGGAAAATTATTGTCCTGCCACATCTGAAAAGAAACAGTATAGGCCTGTGGAGTACATGAAGGGAGTTTGGAGAAGGAAAGCCAAAAGGAGTAGTTCAGCTGTTTCTGAGGCTTCAATGAAATAGCTTTCTCAAAACAGCTTGTGTTCCCTGGGGTCTGTACTTGTCAGACAACCTTATTGTTGACTGATGGACCCAGGGAAGGATTGCCACAATCAATAAATGGAATTGGTATTCTGGTCTATACCCTTAGTCTCCAGTGCATTTGTTTAAGCAGGAGTGAACTCCTAGAACCTGCTGGCTCTTGGTAAGACCACATTCCTGGGTCACAGGAGCTGCTGATGAGCCCCTGCCCCCTTCTCATCCAGAGAGGCCATCTCTTGTTCTAGTTGACTTGTTATAAATGTGTGAAACTGCTGTTCTGAAAGAAATACTAGCCAAATGAGTAGATTTGTGGGGAGACTTGTTAAATTGTTTAAATTATTGGCAGGATGACCCATCTGCAATGGATTTCGTCACCTCTGCTGCAAACCTCAGGATGCATATTTTCAGTATGAATATGAAGAGCAGATTTGATATCAAATGTAAGTTTTTTTGTACTTCAATTGTATCATCTAAAATTCTAAGGTTTTTTTTTTTAACAGCTAAACTTTTTTTTTTTTTTTTTTTTTCCAGCAATGGCAGGGAACATTATTCCTGCTATCGCTACTACTAATGCAGTGATTGCTGGGTTGATAGTATTGGAAGGATTGAAGATTTTATCAGGAAAAATAGACCAGTGTAGAACAGTGAGTGTTTCTATTTGCAATTTTTAAATTAAAACAATAAAATTGGTTTAAAGCAATGGAAAAGTAATTATTCAAGTTACCTTGTGAGTTGCATGTTTAAGTAAGCTTCCTGGAAATTATAACAAAAAGGAAAACACATTTGCTTCTCTTATTTTTGTCACATTTGCAGAAGCTAGTTTGCTTCTAACATTTCTAGTTTTACTGATTCCTTGGAAGAACTCATTGTGTGAGTCCTTATATTAACTTTTCTCAATTGTTTTTCAGTTCTAAGAGTTCTCTGGTTTAAAATTCTATTTGGTTATTTTATAGTCCCCTGTTCTTCAGTCATTTTTTGTCACTCTTTTTTATTTTAAACTTATATTTGATCATGTTTATGTCTGAAATCTTTATGGATGAGTTTACAGTCATCTGCTAGATCTCTCTCATAGTGTTTTGTTTGCTTATGTGATACATGATTTTTTTAAAAAGTAATTAGTATTTGTTAAAACTATATCTGTGATAATTCTTTAAGGACCTATTGAAGGTGTGTTTCTTCAGAGAGGATTTTGTGTTTAATTTTATTTATTTAGTCTTTAAAATTTTATTTATTCATTTATTTATGGTTGCATTGGGTCTTCGTTGCTGTGTGCACGGGCTTTCTCTAGTTGCGGCGAGCTGGGGGTCACTCCTCATTGCAGTGCACGGGCCTCTCATTGCGGTGGTTTCTCTCTTGTTGCGGAGCACGGGCTCTAGGATCAGGGCTTGCACCCATGTCCCCTGCATTGACAGGCAGATTCTTAACCACTGCGCCACCAGGGAAGCCACCCAGTGCCATTATTAATGCACTCTTAATTAAAATACCTTTTATTGTTTCCATGAAATTTCAGGGTGGGGGAATGTAGACTCATGATCAGTGAACCTGCCATCTAGGTTCAGTTTTCTATTTAAATTTTTATTTTGGTTGTCATGTTTTTAATTTATAAGAACTATATATTTTTTGATTTCTACCTTTTTATAGCAGCCTGAACAAGTGTCTACTTTGTTCTGTAACATCCTTTCCATTTCTTTGCTTTCTTATCTCTCTTCTTCTCTTGGGCTAATAATACCTGTATGTCCGGGCTTCATTTGTTCACATTTATAAATGAATGCCAGGATAGATTAATAATAGTGTTAGCCTGAGTATTAGTAGTGTTAGCAATTGTTTTTATTACTGTTCATTTCTACCTTCCCAGTGAAGATCAAGATCAAATAAGTCTGTTCTCTCATTGTACCCTGCTTCCAGCCCTGACAGTACAAATGTATATGCCTAGTATTTATTGTGGGGAGAGGCTACAGTAGGGCTCTTCCTAGCACTTAATGCCTGTCAAGGGATTTACTTCTTTAAGCTCTGGGGAATTGATGGGGTTCTTCTTTGGAGTTAATTCATCTTAGCAGATACCATACTACATGGTAATTCCATGATGAGAATTTGTGTATCAGTTTCCAGTGTTCTGACATTTGTAACTTCAGCGCAGTTTTGGTTTTTTTTCCCCTTGGTTCTTATTATTTTTTTGTTTGCGTATTAGGGAAATAGTAATAGGGCCAGACATACATTATTTTTCCTTTAATTATGTAAATGTTAATATCATAGTCGTCTGAAAATTTGAAAAAAAGGCAGCACATTTGTTCCATATATCTACGAAAGCATTATCAGTAATTAGAGAAATTAGTGTATTGGTCTTGTTAGAAGTTGGCTTAAAGTTGATAAGAATAACCACTAGGAAGGAACCCCAAAACTGATTTAATGATGGTACCAGAGACAAGTATGGTTAGGCCCTTATTCATGCTAAATTAGTTTGCAGAATAGTCTATATAGAGTCTTCAGTACACGGAGATTTCTTTTCAGTAAGCTCAGCCTTATTTACAAGGTAGCTACTTTAAAAAGAAGGTTGGAAAAATCAGCCTCTTAAGGTTTTGGGACTTCCCTGATGGCGCATGGGTTAAGAATCTGCCTGCCAATGCAGGGAACGTGGGTTCAAGCCCTGGTCTGGGAAGATCCCACATGCCATGGAGCAGCTAAGCCAGTGTGCTACAACTGCTGAGCCTACGCTCTAGAACTCGCGAGCCACAACTACTGAGCCCATGTTCCACCACTGCTGAAGCCCACATGCCTAGAGCCCATGCTCCGCAACAAGAAAAGCCACCACAATGAAGAGTAGCCCCCGCTCGCCACAACTAGAGGAAACCCGCACGCAGCAATGAAGACCCAACACAGCCATAAATAAATAAATAAATAAACAAATAAATAAGTACATACTCAAACTTTTTTTTTTTTTTTTAAAAAAAGGTCTTGATTTTCCTTCTGGAAGGGAGTATTTAAGTGAACACTGTATGGTATATAAATTATGACTCAAATGTCTGATTTTTGCTTGTGTTTTTTTTTTCCCAAAGATTTTTTTGAATAAACAACCAAACCCAAGAAAGAAGCTCCTTGTGCCTTGTGCACTGGATCCTCCCAACCCTAATTGTTATGTATGTGCCAGCAAGCCAGAGGTGACTGTGCGGCTGAACGTCCATAAAGTGACTGTTCTCACCTTACAAGATAAGGTAAGTGCAGGACCTAGTTCTCTTCCTGGTTGTTCATTTTTCTTTTTATAAGAAAGGTTGTTCATTTTTCTTTTTATAAGAAAAAACAAGTCCCCTTTTGCCTTTTACAGTGTTACTGTGATAACAAACTAAAAGCCAGATAATTACCCTAATTACTGAGGTGTGTTGCTCTGGTATCCTGGGTTGTTCTACCATCTGGGTCCTGTTGTCTTTCCTGTCTGTGGTTCCAGAATATGTGCTTCACATTCCAGAAGGGAATAGGTGTTTTTGGCTAGAATATGGAGCACAGGTGGTACATTGGTGGCACAGTATCTTAGTAAGCAAGTTCTTTGTTTCTCAGGCAGTGTGTAAATTCTGTATTTTTTTGGCAGATAGGAGGTATCCTTATGTGATCTAGTGACGGTCCTGATTCTGGTATGTTAAGTTAGTCCCTGAGAAGGTGCATCGTTTGCACACTTGGATTCACCTGTAGAGCTCTGGAGTGAGAAATGGAGGGTTAGGTTATGGTCTGGTTCTATAGCTTGGTCCTTCAGTTCCTCCTAGTTTTTTTTAAATTAGGAAAGATTTAAAAAATGGCCTGAATGGGTTCCACTTCCCACTTTGGGGATCATTTCAGATAGTTCCTCTGATTATGTCCATCATAGTGTTACATATTTATATATCTCCTGACATGCGGGAGTAGACCTTCGTGGCCCTAATGGCTGCTTGAGAATGAATGGCCTTTCTCCCAGAAATGGTTACACAGGGCGGGTTGATTTGAGCTTATGTTTTGGATGGGGAAGCAGCAGGACTTGATATACTGGAGGGTGGTTGCCCCATCTTCTTTCTTAGGAAAGAAACGATTATAGTTGGTATCTACTCATTCTTGAGCTAAAGGTAATTCCACTATTGGACCTTTAGAGAGTTCCTCCATTGTTTGGTTTTTCTGTTTATTTGTTTGTTTTATAGGATCAGGTAGGATTTAACAGTATTATCACTCCTGATCCGTCTTGGAATTTAGAGATGGAACTTGGGAAGGGGAAGACTGTTTATCTGAGAATCAGATTGATGAGAAATATTTCATCTATAAAACATCTGTCAGTACGGGTTTGGAATAGAGACTAAGATAAAATATGTCAAGTGTCTAGCTTAGTACCTAATCTGCTGGGAACGACAAAATACCAAGAGCCAGCCAAGGAGTTCTCAGTCCCCATCTGGAGGAAGTTTTACCTGATCTTTATCAGTGGTCAAACATGGGGATGGAACATGGGCATGAGATAATTGGGTACATTCCCATTGCTTTCCTGGTGCCCTAAGGTACCTTGAAGAGCAACTTGGCTCATTTCCAGTGGAAGGGGAAAGTTAAGAGCCTTTATGAAAAAAAAAGTCTAGGCTTTTTATGGTCTTTAATTCCATATGTTAATATTTTGAATCTTTTTTTTTTCTTATAGATAGTGAAAGAAAAATTTGCTATGGTAGCACCAGATGTCCAAATTGAAGATGGAAAAGGAACAATCCTAATATCTTCAGAAGAGGGAGAGACAGAAGGTATTTATTATACATTGCCTGTGTTCACTCCCCCTCATTTGGATGCAGACTGCCTGTGTGAAGGAGTGCATGTTAGTTTATCCATTCACTACATATGGTACTCAGTACCTCAGCTGACAGGGGTGATGTTTGTCCAAGAGTGGGGAAGCCTTGATAGCCTGCTCGTGATATAGAGCAGAGGGTATTGCTGAAATCAGTGCCCAGTTTTGGTTTTCTTGGCTTTCCTTTTCGGAAGTTTAAGCAGTTCATCCCTTTTGTTAATGTATTTGTTATATAAGGTGTAATGCATTAGTTTCTGTTTAAGCTTTCTAAGTGAGAATTGTGTTGTGGTTATGCCTCCTTCAGACCACACTGGTCAATCTGATTGGACTTAGAAGTTCCCACACCTCATTTGTCCTGACGGGGAGTGTCAGGATTCTTTTTGGCTATAGCTCCTTGTTAAGAAATTTGGGGATATTAGGTCATGAGTAATTGGAGGTTGCGTTTTGGCTGGGTCATAATCTGTTTTAAGAGTCTAGTTGAATATTTAAGCCCCATTCTAGCCATCTGTCTCTTTTAAAGGCTAGGACCTTAAAAATGGAAACTGGTCAAGAATCTCAGTGGCTTAAATGTGGTCCTTTTCCACAAAATACTTGTGCTACTGAGGGTGAGAGAGCATTTATTCAAATATGTTTGGAGTCCTTCTGTATTGCAGGCATAGTCATAGATATTCGTAATTCAAAGATGAATAAGATAATTGTCCCTGGCTTGAAGTGCTTACAGCCTAGAAGGAGAGGAGGGATTATCAACAAGTAGATTTAGTGCCGTCTAAGAAATACTATAGAGAGAAAGTGTACAAAGTTTGAATTGAAGCTTTGTAAAAGGAGGGTCGGGGAGGGTGGGGTGTCACAGGAGAAAGAGGACTCATGGGCCAGTTCTTGAAGAAGAGCTGAGAGGGGAGAGTCTGCATTTGGGCAGAATGAACAGCATCTACAAAGGCATAAACTTATGAAGCAATGTAAAAGCTTTAGGAATGGCCAGGTATTTTGTTTCACTGGAAGGTGGGGTGCTGTGGGGTTGGCAGTGACTGTGCAGCTGGAGGATTCGCTGTGTCATATGCGTAATGTCTGTTTGTCTTCCTCCTCCCCCAATATCCTGCTCCCACCAGGGTTTAAGCAGGGAAGTAATAGTTACCTTGTGGTATAATCTGCAGGGGGGTGAGATAAGGATGTAAGAGTAGAGGCAGGGAGTCAGAAAAAAATGGAGGGAGGTGAGGGATTTTTACTAAGGCAGAAGCAAATGGCAGATTTGAGATTTTCAGAGGCAGAATTTAGAGCACAGGTGAAGGAGAGTGACATTGTTAGGCTTGGACAGAACTGTTGCCAAGACTCTGGCTTCAGAGGTGATGCTAATTAACCAGGATAGAATGCTCAGTGACTGGGTTCCCTTTTGAACATGTTGGGCTGAGGAGTTTTAGTGAGTGTGAAAGGGCTTGGGGATGGAAGTCTGGATAGAAACTATTTTCCAGAGACATTCCAGGGAGACTGAAAAGGTAAAATAAGAAATAAAAACTAAGAACGCAAAAGATTGTTAGATTATGTAAAAAATTATGTAAATTTAAACGTAAGTAGAATTTAAAATACAGTTTATTGGTATGTGCCAGGCATGGTGGCTATAGGTCAGCAGGTTATACACAGTCTGTAGACACAGAGCAGATACTCAGTAAAGCTGACTGAGTGTTGTGAGGGGAGAGTGTAAATTGGCAGCTAAATGAGGAAGCAGTTTGTAAATGAAACTTGAGTGCTTTTACAGGTCAGGAGAGAGGAGCATTTGAACATGCAGGAGAGAAAGGATAGTTAAGGCAGGACGGCCCTAGAATAGGTAGGAGGAGGTCGTGACACCAAAAGTTTGGTTGGAGAGATTGTTCTTCATTGGAGTATTTATAATCCATGTAGCAAAGGCTTATTGAGTGCTAGTAGATGCTAAGCATGGTGTGCTACATGCTGGGGATATTCAGATGAAGCAGAAATGACATGTGGAAGAGAGAACTAAGTTGGAATTATTAGTTTTTGGAGACCCTGCTGTCTGTCCATTGAGAAATGTTGAAAATTTACGTTGAAAAATTCATTGAAATAAAGTTTCCTCATACTTCTGAATTGTAAAATTTGCTAAAAGTAGTTTGTTGGCATTTCTGTGGATAACCTCTTTAGAAATAGAGTATATTTTGAACAATTCTAAAAGTTGTCACTGACTCCTGTAGGATTCCAGATTAATTTGGTTTCAAGGGGAGAAGGTTCTCAGAACTTCTCACAGTTTGGTTCCCTTGAAGTAATTTTGGTAGTTAAGTTTTCAGGGCTGAGTACCTAAGTGAGTAATACTTCAGTGGACTAGTTTACTAGGGCTGCCATATCAAAATACACAGACAAGGACTTAAATAACGTATTTATTTTCTCCTATTTCTGTAGGCTAGAACTCTTAAGATCAAAGTGTTGGGAGGGTGGGGGGAGTTGATGGGTTTGGTTTCTCCTGAGGCCTCCCTCCTTGGCTTCTTCTAAGGATACCAATTAGATTGGATTAGGGTCCACTCCAACAGCCTCATTTTAACTTAATCACCTCTTTAAAAAGCACTGTCTCGAAGTATAGCCACATTCTGAGGCACTGGTGTTAGAGCTTCAGTGTACGAATTTTCGGGAGATAGAGTTCAGCTTATAGCAGGGGGTTTACCTTTTAAAAATTAAAGTGACTGCTCCACGGACATATAACTAAAGCATCTAAATTTCTTTCAAATTTTCTAGCTAATAATCACAAGAAGTTATCAGAATTTGGAATTAGAAATGGGAGCCGGCTTCAAGCAGACGACTTCCTTCAGGACTACACTTTATTGATCAACATCCTTCATAGGTAGGAACTATTAATATTTTAAGTGTAAGAAGTTATTTGAATATACAAACTTAAGATAAAGTGGAGAGAAAATGTTTTCTTACCTTTAAACCTTACTGTTCATTTGAAGCTGCACCATGTATATGCTCAAGTTGGCCGCTAAGTTCCCTGAAGTTTGACCTACAGAAAAATCTGAGAATCCAGAAAGAAAAGGGATAAGCATGAAATGTTTAAGGGTTAACTAACTCATCAGTGGTGGCTGATCAGAAAGACCTAGAGAGGGTAGAAATTCAGGTGTGTTTGAATAGTTATAATCAAGGGTGCGTTCATTTTGATAATTGAACTAGAATAAAGAATTTTAATTAGTTTTAAAGATGATTTGGAAGAAAGAAATATTTCTCCCATAAAACAAGTATTTCATTGTGATCTGGAACAGTAACAAGAGAGCATTAAAATTTATCCTATATAGATTCCTGAGTCATGTATTTTTTTCTTTTCATTTGATTTTATATCCTGCCCACTTTATAAAAAAGCATCCAAAGTGCTTGCATTACAGGGTATTTGCACATATGTAACACAATTTAAATACAGATGGTCCTCCACTTTGGTGTGTTTTATCTGCTGAATGAGGTAACATGCTCGTTGATACCCTTAAACTGCACCCTGACTCATTACTTTAGGTAGCATCTAACAAAATGCAAAGGCTGCCACCTGCATCCACATGTTTTTTGCCAATGTTGCTATCTATATATCCAAACATTTAGAACTTGTGTAGTTGTTTGGAGAGTATTATATATATACTTAGTTTATAAAAAGCATAAAATGACAGGAAAAACTGAATGTGGGTTATTAGTATAAAATGAGACAATTGAGTGAAAGGTAGATATCGCTAGGGAGTGATATCTGGCCTCGATTAGACACCAGTTGGATGTTAGTGGTGTGCTTGTGTTCAGTTGTGAAAGGACATGTACAATAAAATGGAAATATATCACATGGTGTCTAAAAAAGGAGGCATAATTAGGGTTTTTTTTATCATATTTTTTAGCTCTCTGGGAACAGAACCCCCCCTTATAACATGTAAGTCTTTTGTTTGACTTTCATGCATTAAACTTTTATACATGTTTTTGGGAACTCATTACAAAAGCAGGGTGCTGCCTGTAAAGATGGGGAGAAAACCGAGAATCCATGTAACTCTACCCCCAAACACTAAATTACTCTGGTCAAGATCAGAGTAGAGTGTATAGAATCTTTTCACCTAGTAGCTGAAGAAATGCCTAAGAATTACATCAGGCCTCACAGTTTTCAACTCATTTTCTGCTTTAGCAATAAAAGTTACTTAACATTTTTTTTAAAAACCCTTTCCCTGAATTGAAAGTGCGATGTTATTGACCATTTGAATTAGAGTTTTGAATTATCATAAAAATCTGTTATAGTCTTTTTTAAAACTCTTTGAAAATCAGAACCCAAATATTTGGTGTGTACGTAATATACACTTTTTGAGCTTTGAGGACAGTTTCTGTCTGGTGTGCCTTTGCTTTTGTAAGTAGTATAGCAGTGGTCCAGTGTTATAGTACATGGTTCTCTTACAGTGAAGACCTAGGAAAGGATGTTGAATTTGAAGTTGTTGGTGATGCCCCAGAAAAAGTGGGGCCCAAGCAAGCTGAAGGTGCTGCCAAAAGCATAACCAATGGCAGTGACGATGGAGCTCAGCCTTCCACATCCACAGGTGAGTCATGGCCCCCCGGCCAGCAGGTCGTTAATTTACCCACCAAGCACGACTATTTAGAACAAACTGATTATTTTATGAATGTTGACCATAAAGTAGAACTCCGTAGGACTACTAGAGGTGTGTGTTGGTTTGGCATTGTTTTAATGAAGCTTTGAATGTATGAACCATGAAGATATTTAAGACTGGGTAAAATTTTTCTGGAAAACAGACACTTTATATTTTTGTTCGTTTGTTTTTACGACTGGAAATGTCAGTTTACTGGTGTATAAAGGTGGTTCATTCTTAGTAGTAGTAGTTTTGGATTTTGTATGCCTGTTCGTAGGGGCAGTAAATCAGTGCATCTAACTATTTTGAGTGAACAGATGCTTGGTAAGTATAACATTTTAGCATTTCACAGTTTTCTCGGAACCAGTGTGACTTCGGTAAAGTGCACCGGAAGCTTTCTTTTCCTGGGTGTTCAGTGTTGGTGCTTTACTGTGCTCTAATGTAAATGTTTACTACCTGCATCGCCCCACCCCAACTCTCTCTCTCTCTCTCTCTCTCTCTCTCTCTCTCTCTCTCTCTCTCTCGTTAGTACTTTTTCACTTGTTTGTTTTCATTTCTTTGACCCTGTGTCTTTGGTGTTCCTCGGAATATGGTGGTTCCTTGGTTTTCATGTTCTCTGAGAGTTGTGAAGATGGACTTTGAGGTAGTCCAGAGTGTGTGGGCCATGGGTTCATGACCTTTTCCCCCCTCTGAAAATACAAAGGTTCATCATCCTCCTTTAAGGAAAGGACTGGTAGTTTTTCAAAAATCATAATTCGAAATGTGCATTTATTGATGCACTGCTGTGGATAGGTTTTGGAGGCTCTAGCAATGAGTAAGGTAGGTGTTCTGCCTTTGATTTAGTGCAGTGGTGGGAGATGGGTGACACAAAACCAACCGTAGTGTAGGGTTAAGAGCATACACTGTAGAGCCCCACTCTGCAGGTTTGAATCCTGACCTCATCCTCTGCTACTGTGTGACTGTGGGCAAGCCTCTGCCTCAGTTTCCTTTTCTGGAAAATGGATAATAATGTTATCTTCTTTATACGGTGGTTGTGCTGATTAAATGAGTTGTATATGTGAAGTGCTCAGAACAGTTCCTGGCACGTTGTAAGTGCTATGTATATGTTGTCGTTTATTACTACCACTGCTGCGAATATTAGGATATTCACCCTCCTCTTTTCTGTTGGAGAAGTAGAAACAAGGAACTGTAACAATTCCCTTGAATTATGTAATGCTTGTTAAAATTTTTGTTTTGATTAAAAAAGAAAGAGGTGCTTGTAACAGAAAACATTAAAACACTACGGAAATATGTAATGTATAAAGCCAAGGTCCTAAGGGTAGCCATTCTAAAGTTTGGTGTATATTAGAAGAGTTAGTTTTTCACATACGTAAAATTTTAGTGAGCTGCTAGTAACCCCCCACTTTTAACCATTTTTTCCCTTTTTTTCTGAAATAAGCACAAGAGCAAGATGATGTGCTCATAGTTGATTCGGATGAAGAAGGTCCCTCAAATAATGCCGACATCAGTGAAGAAGAAAGAAGTCGCAAGAGGAAATTAGATGAGAAAGAGAATGTCGGTGCGAAAAAGTCACGCACAGAGCAGACAGAGGAGCTTGATGATGTTATAGCATTAGATTGAACGGAAATGCCTCTGAACAGAACCCTCTCACTGCAGTAGGCCTTCTGGGCAGAACCAGGTTATTTGTTATGTCCTTTGTTCCAAAGGGAAAAAATTGGCACCAGTGACTTGAAGATGATTCTGCTCCCTTTGAAAGCATTCATTTTGCTAGAACTATTAGAAACATTGCAGTATGCTGTATTGAAAGTAGGAATATAGTTTTAAAACCCTTTGAACAAAGTGTGTGCATAACCAGTCATGAGATGGAACAACACAATGCATGTTGCCTTTTTAATGTAAATACCCTTAGGTATCATTTAACAGTTTTACAATATTGTGGTTTAGTAAAGTTGATACCTGGTTATAAATATTATGCCTTTATTTTTGGTTAGAAGAAGAATTATTTTTAGCCTAGATCTAACCATTTTCATACTCTTAATTGACTGAAACAGATTCAAAGAAGTATCGAGTGCTATGCATTGAAACTTGTTTTTAAATTTTAACTGGCACTATGTATATTAATGTAAAACAGTTGTTAATTTACTCAAGTTTTCAGCTTGTACTGCCTGGTATGTCTGTGTAAGAAGCCAATTTTGTGTATTGTTCCAGTTTCAGGTTATTTATATTTGATGTTTTGTAAAACTCAAATACGACTATACTGTACTTATGGACCAAATAAATGGCATCTGCATACTTGTTATACATGCCTGCACAGTTCACGTTTCTGCTGGGTTTATACGTTGTATTTGCTGCAGGCATGCTATATTCTTTGCTTTTAGAAAATTAACTCAGAAACGGACGTGGAGGTTACAAGACCTCTGCTGTTTACCATAGGTGAGTACGTTCTGAAAGAAAGCTTTTAATGGCATTCGGATTGTAAACAGTTGGCCTTCTGTTGAGAACATTTAGGTGATCTTTGCTCGGCCCCAGTAACTTGGAGCCTTCGATTTGAGACTCCACGGGGAAAGCCTTTCCTCCACTCTGGGTTGTCCCCAGGTCATCCAAATCCCTTCTTGCATTGTACCATTCAGGACCCAACTCTGGCCAGCAGATGTGACCACACCAGTGCTGAAGGGGCAGCACTCACATCTCTGTCTCGGACCTCGGAAGGCCTTGGCCTTTAGGCCGCTGTCACACAGATGTGCCTGGAGTTTTTGGGTAACAGAAACCCATGAAGCTGTTTGCCCAGTTCTGTACCTCTGCCTTTGGTGTTTTTGGCCACAGTCAGCCAAATTTCAAGTTGATAATTCTCTGTATTGTTCCACTTTGTGTAATTCTTACTCTGCCATCCAGCTTACTCCTCGTCTGTGTCATTTGTAAATTCATCATGTAATCAAAGCCTTCAGAAAATTCGTGGCGAATAAGACTCAGCCCGCAGGAGCATGCTGCTTGACGCCTCCAGGATGAACCGACTTCCGTTCTTCAGATACGACAACTACAAGCAGGCTGGGTTCCCACCCACAACTCTATGACCCTGTGAGGTTCACTTGGCCTCTAGATGTTTTTGGAGGTTTCATTTTCCTCCAGAAAAATAAATGTCAAAATTACAGAGCTGTGTAACAGATAAAAATGAGATATTCTGGAATACCACCTCTCAGAAGCAAGTTTTGGTTAACTGTTTGGTCCCTGGCGATCATCTCCCATTTTGAAATTTTGCATTCCGAAGAGCTCTCCGGAAAATTTGTACTTTCTGGAGAAAATTTGAAAGTCTCTCCATTCCTTAAAACCTCACCCTTCACCCTGCCTTTTTAGACACAATTGTCAACAGTGTATTTCTGGCAGGTTGTGTATGTTCTTTCGTTTTTTCTTTCCCGTTTGAATGTATGTGGCATTAAAGGCCTGTTTGATCTGTAGAGGTGTGTTTCTGTCTTGGCAGAGCAGTGGTGTTCATCTTTGCAACAACTCTGTGACCACTTTTCCAGCAGTTTCTGTCCGTTTTCTACTTGTTTTTATAAAATCTGGGTTTACCAGCAAAGCAGGTCTAACTACAGTGTCTTGTTCAACTAGACTAAGATTCAAGCTGCTCGCATGTCCCTGGAGAGTGGAGATACTTTATATCTGGCCTTGTATTCATGGTTTTCCCACATGGGTCTTCTTAGTGGACGGGCTGGAAGCAAGGCTCGACAATAGTGTATCCCTGGCAGCTCCAGCCTGAAATACAGTCTGACAAACCATCTTCCAGCCTCATTGGGAGCAGTCTGGCGACTCAAGTTTACCTAGAGAGTTCATTGTCCCAAAGATCATTCCACATACTTGGCATGTACCATGAAAGGATTCAGTGTTTTAATATAGAGCCTGAACCATTAACGAAATAACTGATCAGGCAAATATCATCAGTGGATATCAAAACCTTTAGTAAAAGGCTCCTGAGAACAGAACCTTTGCAGAGTGCTCAAATGTTGCTGTATAAAAAACTCGCGAAAGGAAAAAGCTCAGTCTTGACAATGGACTGATCTGTCATCACTGTAATCAAGTGATCAAACCTAGCATCACTAATGGGACAACCTGGTATGTGCTTACTGATGAGATGTTGATTTAAAGAACACAACACCACCTAGGCACCCCCCCAGAAAAAGTAACTTCTATATAGCATCTAGACTTCCAACTGACAGGAAGTAGAAGGGGTACAGGAACAAATTAAACATTTAGAGGAAATAATTGGACAAGTATAGAATGTGTGATATTCTAGAACTCAAGTGCAAAATAAATGACTAAATTCTTGTGACAATTGGAAATTTGAAAGTGGAATAAGGTGATAATGGAATTATTTTTGTAGCTATGGTAATGTTCTTATATAGGCCATTGTCCTTATTCTTGTGACATTAGAGATGAAGCTCAAAATACCTACAACTTTTAAATGGCTCAGCAAATAATACCGGAAGAAAAAAAAGCAAAATTAACATTGAATATAGATGGAACCTATATACGTTGTTCACTCTGCCATCTAACTTTTCTCTGAAAACTTGCATAGTAAAAGTGGAGATATATATTCTGTATTTTTCTTTAGTGCCTGTCTCTTTTTCAAGTTTTGTATTGAGTATATCCTATGATTGAAATCAGAAAGGTAATAAAGATTATTAAAAATATCTGATGGAATGAGAAAGTGTTACAGCGATTCCTGGGTTGGCATTGATGAAATCAGCTTTGCTCATCCGTATTGCTAGGCTGAGACTTAAGAGGAAGTCTTTCATTTGAGCCTCTAGAGAACTAAGAAGAGGACCAAATTGTTCCCAGGAGATTAAAGGTCCACTTAGAAGCGGCCAGAAAACGTTTGGTTCATAGTGCATGTTCCTGTTCCTGAAAATGGCCCATTGGTGGCACATATGTCTGAAGGGGACTTGCCCTATGGCCAAGGACGATGGGCAAATTTAAGCCTCTTGTAATACAGAAAGCAAAAACTATTACAAACCCAAAGAAATTAGGGAAGAAAAACTGTTGGCACATGTTTCTAGTCATTGTGGCTTGTAGGTGTCGTGAAGATCTCTCATTTCCTTGCATCTTAAAGTAGTGTTCCTGAGGACCAGGATCCATTTGATTGTTTTGCAAGATATATTTAGTGAAGTATTTCTATAGACACTTTCATACTGGGAATACATTATTTGCATTCTGCACACAGGGAACTCCTTTTGAACTGCTCTCACTAAATAAACTGCGTTGAACTATAGGGCTCTGATGCTGCTTTGTGCTTGCATATATATATATCTCTTATATATTCATTTTATTTATTTATTTATTTAATTTTTTTTGGCCAAGCAGCATGAGGGGTCTTTGTTCCCCGAGCAGGGATGGAACCCGGCCCTGGCAGTGAAAGCACAGAGTCCTAACCGCTGGACCGCCAGGGAATTCCCTATAACAGTTTTAAGAAGTTTATTTTATTTTTTAATAAATTTATTTATTATTTTTGGCTGCGTTGGGTCTTTGTTGCTGTGTGCGGGCTTTCTCTAGTTGCGGCGAGTGGGGGATACTCTTCGTTGCAGTGCGTGGGCTTCTCATTGCGGTGGCTTCTCGTTGCGGAGCACGGGCTCTAGGCGTGCGGGCTTCAGTAGTGGCGGCATGTGGGCTCAGTAGTTGTGGCTCGAAGGCTCTAGAGCACAGGTTCAGTAGTTGGGGAGCACGGGCTTAGTTGCTCTGTGGCATGTGGGATCTTCCCGGAGCAGGATCGAACCCGTGTCCCTTGCATTGGCAGGTGGATTCTTAACCACTGCGCCACCAGGGAAGTCTCCAAGAATTTTAAATCTTGCAGCAAATGATGACTTACTACACAGGGAAAGGCTGAGCAAAAATTTTACTAGAATGTGTAGTGCTCCAAGAAGGTCCTCAAGATTTACTTTATAAATCTTCTGAAATTTACTTTCTGAGAATGTAAGCATTGTACATACCATCATTCACTCATTCTATAAACATATTGCATCCCTACTCTGCACTATGCTGCTCTTGGAAAATCTTGCCAAATTTACCAGCCTGGTAGAAATCTTTGAAAGCAGTAAGAAACTAAAGGCAGGCTGGTGTGCACAAAACTTCTCATCTTAAGGCAGCAATAGGTAGCAATGAGAATCTGAGGACCTGCAGCCTGTGTGTTGCCAAGCTTCCCAGTTGGTCCCAGTGGCAGCTTCCAGCAGCACTGAAAGTCATGAACACCAACCTCATGCTCAAAATGAGATTCCAAAGGCTGTAGGAATTTGGTCATCCCCAAATAGCTCCTCCCCATGGAGATGCAGACTGGCTGGGGTCTTTGCCATGTAAAGTTTGTGCATAAATTCCCATTCCTGAGTGCAGGATAAGGTTTCAGGGCAGGAAAGTGAAGGTCCTCCCAAGATGGCCACTTGCTCCCTGATGGAGGAAGCAAGCTGTAATTGTCAGATCCTAACCCTAATTCTTAGATTGGGGAACCAACCATCTATGGCTTTAGTGGTCAACGCTCTGAAACTTCTGTGCCCCCAGGGAAGCCTAAGGGATGAACTAGGACCAGGGGAAGCTGGTGGACTCAATCTGGTAGAAAGAGCTGGGCCTCAGAAAAGGGGATGAAAAAAATCCCTTTGGGCACAACTCCCAGTGGATTAGGCAGAACATGCACCTTGGGTCTGGTGCTGTGTGTTAATGGGAGGACTGGCCCCTAGGTGCTGAGCTGGGAGAGGTACGAGTGTGCTTTAGGTGAAAGATTACTTCTGCTCTCCCCAGGAAAAATTATAAAGGTAAATACTGCTGTAAGCTGAGGGGAGGGAAAGAAATGTGGATCCCAGCGATTCTTCCATATGGTGTTTGACTGCATGGCATCCCCCTTCCCTCATAACCCAAGTTACTTAGTCCATATTTGATTGACATTTGAGTGTGTCCCAAGACTGTGGGAAAACCACTGAATTTTGTCCATAATTGGGGTCCAGAAAATATGGACACTACAGACAGATAAGGGGGTCTCATTACAAGGTGAGACAATGGGCTCTCTTAAAAAAAAAAAAAAATCACCATTAGTGTAGACAGAGTCTGGGTAGGATCAGCATCTGGGGCCTTAGAAGGAAAAGATGGTGGTTCAGGGTTTGGTGTGAGACTAGATTGAACATGTCCTGTTCTAGCCTCCTGAGTGTTGGTCCGTTTGTCTAGACAAAGAAGATTCTGGTTGAAAGAATGATAGAACTAGAGACCCAGCAGTTCTGTTGTGAAACTTCTTTCTCCAACAGTAGGACCCAGGCAGTGGTCATTGGAGTCAGCTCATACTAGCTTTCGAGAGCTGATTATACCCATTTCTTCCCAACTCTGTTCAGTGACATCATGTTGGTAGTTTAGAATTGACCATTTGTACAAATCAGGGCTCCTGATTTGTACAAATCTCCCCCAGAGCGCTGGTTGTTCATCTTTTACGCACACCCCTGGACTCAGGAAGAAAAAGGCCAGGGAGCACCCCATTGTGCTTCTCAGGCAGAAAGCCAGTGAACTGAGATCAAAACCCACCCTTTATTGAGGATACAGAAGGAGATGGGGTTTGGGACACATTCAGGTAACGTATAGATAAGAACATGTGCTTTTGAATCCTACCTTGTATCCACTTAATGGCATGATGGTAGGATTCCCCACATCATTAAATATTTTAAAGGTATTTATAAATAACTGCTTAATGAATTTCCCACTTCATGGAAGTACTTTAATGTTGAACAGCGAATATTTTTTTATTTTATTTATTTGTTTTTGGCTGCGTTGGGTCTTTGCTGCGCGGGCTTTCTCTAGTTGTGGTGAGCGGGGGCTACTCTTTGTTGTGGTGTGTGGGCTTCTCATTGCGGTGGCTTCTCTTGTGGAGCACAGGCTCTAGGCACGCGGACTTCAGTAGTTGTGGCTCGTGGGCTTTAGAGCACAGGCTCAGTAGTTGTGGTGCACGGGCTTAGTTGCTCCGCGGTATGTGGGATCTTCCCGGACCAGGGCTCGAACCTGTGTCCCCTGCATTGGCAGGCGGATTCTTAACCACTGCACCACCAGGGAAGTCCCGAACAGCGAATATTTTATTTGTTTATTTAAACGAGTTCTGGCCAATTTTATTAAAGAATAATTTTGCATGATTTTCACCAGTCTGTTTTGGCATGCTTCTAACTGTATCAGAATCACCTAGATCAATGATAGCCAGTGTGCGAACTCTCTAGTATTTTCTATCCGTTTTGCCCAATTCGATATTATTGCCACTGTAGTGATGGACACCAGTTTTCCATTTCAGTGGAGGATGACTGGTTTTGCTCTGCCTTGTCTGATCATTTTCTGAGTTGGCTTGTACCTCAGCCGTACTTACCACTTTTCATAGTGATTAGGAGCCTAGAGTTGATGGACTCAGGCAACTTTTTCATCTTTGCTGCCACCATCTTCCTGTCTTATGTGTGGGACGACCCCCAGCCAAGAACAGCTGCCAAGATTGCCAGAGGGAAAGCAAACATATTTTAGGCTGTTTCTCTTCCTGTTTGTGGGTGGTTGTTATCCTATCTATCTATCTATCTATCTATCTGTCTATCTATCTGTCTATCTATCTACTGTTAGAGTAAGTAATGTCCTTTAGCTGACCCTGGACTCCAGTATATTATTTAAGTCTTGAAAGCTCAAGTGGTCAGGAAAGGATGGAACAGTTATTTAAGAAGTACCTTTGAGGGCAGAGAGCTCCCTCTGAGCTCCTTTTCAGAAGGCTGGAGATCCTAGGTAGGACTGTTTAGATTACATAAGTAAGGTGATAAACACTTTTGTGGGTACACTGTTGTCTGCACTGGGATTACTTGCCTAGAATAGATACTTGGAACATGACTGCTTTCAAGAGTGTTTTTGTTTGTTTGTGAGGATGTTAATAACACCAAACTGCTCTTTCTGACAGGACGTACCAACTTACACTCATAACCAGTAAAATATACACCACAGTCTTGCCAATATTTCCATTTACAAATGGTAGATAATGGTGATCAGAGAAATATAATACCTTGCTGTTGATTTATTTTCCTTTCTCCGCGTGGAAGACCATTTCTCACCAGATGGCTTCTCCGGATATTTGCGCCCTCCAAACCACTTGCCCCTACCTGTGCCTCCCCACCCCCCAGCCTGGGTTGTAGGGGTTGGAATTCTTCCAGCTCTGAGAGGTGGAATTAGGGAGGAGTAGTTGGGTCGGACACTGCTCCCCTGACAGCTGAGAATGTGCCACAGTGAGATCCTCAGCAATGTTGAGGCCAGAGCCCTGGTCAGTCTTCACCAGGACCATTCCCCATCCAGGCTTCCTGTTCCCTGAGACACTGTGGGTGCCTTCCTGGAATTCTCTGAGGAGGGAGGTGCCTGGAAATGAGAACTCTTCCACTCAAGGTTGTTTTCCTGGATCCACAGGCCCTGACAGATAATGGTTTGCTTTTCTTTCCTACAAGCTGTTTGAAATGTATGACAAGGGCTTTGTAGCTTGTATTTTGGGGGACAAAGCCCTAGTCACCTCTCGTTCCCCTCCCCCACCATGTGGCCCCAAGGCCCTATCCCGTCCCAGTACTGGCGCCTCACCCAAGCCCCTGTGGGCAGGTGCTGGAAAAAGGAGGAGTCCTCACATCTCTTGGTGACTGCCCGTGGGTCACAACTGAGGCTTCCCCGCCCCCTGGCTTAGTCCGAGGCCTGTTTCCGGCCTCGCCTGGCCTTGGGCGCTTGTGAACGGCGACCAGCCTTGGGGACCAGTCTCCATCCAGCCCCAGCTCCTAGTACAAGGCGCCTTCCCCACCAGGCAGGTGGGGGCACCCGAAACCAGTGCGCAGCCACATGGCCCTCGGACACGCTAGGATCTCTGGGGTCACGCTAGATCCTGGGGTCGCATCTGCTGGAGACGCGCAGTGGTCTCCAGTGTCCTGGGGCGGATGGGTGCAGCGCTTCTGCCCAAGGCCGAACTTGTCCGGCCCAGCGCCTGAAACCGTGGCGACGCTGGGAAGTAAGATGGGGGAGGATGTGGGAAACGTTTGTCAACTGCTCATATTTCTCTGGCCGGGACTGGGGGAGCCGCCTCCAGCTCAGCCCGCGGGGATATGGGATCTTTCCAGAGGCCCGACGGTCGGGGCGCACAACGAAGCCCGGGCCCACGGGCCCCCCCACCCCGCCCCGCGGCGCCACAGCCGGCCGCTCCGCCACTCGAGCGCCAGCTCCAAGCCGCACGCCCCGGCGGCCCAGCGCGGGCTCCGCGCCCCTCCGAGCTCGCGGCGAAGCGCGGACACCGCGGCTCCGCCGCCGCCACTCCCCCCCACATTCCAGAGGCCGCAGCGCCGTCTCCTTCCTCGCATTCCTGCCCCCACAAAGGAGTCCCTCCGCCCCCCGCACAGCCGCAGGGAGGAGGGGACGCGGCCCGGCGCCTCCGAGCGCACATTCCTCCGCCGCGCGCGCCACCGAGCGGAGCGCCGCGGCCCCCGGACCGCGCGTGGCCCGCAGAGCGACCCCGGCCCGGCGCCGGCCCCGCCCAGCGCCCAGGGGTCCCGGGGCGGGCTCCGGGCTTCGGGCGGACGAT